>NW_024870929.1:502500-785000 GCF_019054845.1 Dipodomys spectabilis | reverse complement strand
TGGTTCGTTTCTACTCTCTACTCTTATTACTGGTCTTAAAACTGACCGGAACAAATGAAGCCTCTAAGTTCTGGCTTCCCTATTGGCTGCTTCCTGGCCATTTTATCTCTTAGTTTTTTTTTTGGGGGGGGGTTATTTGGTGGATTTATTAAACAATGATAATTAATAAAGAGAATTCTTTTGGCAGTCATACAGTTTGATCCATTTGCATTTGCTAGCTAGTCACTTTACCACTCAAACCACATCACCACACCGTTTGGCTTTAATTAATTAACTAATTACCACGCTTTGGTCTAGAGCCTCAATTTTATACCTGGGCCAGTCCGGACTAAGATCTTCCTATGTACACTTCCTGCACATCTGGGTTGACAGGTGTCTGCCGTCCTGCCAGTCCTTTCTTGGTTGAGATGAGGTCTCACTGGGGCTAGCCTTGAGCTTTGCACCCCAAGATCTCCATCCCCAACCCCCTACCGTCATAGTCACCATGCTTGGCTGAGAATCATAACGATAAGTCGGACGATGAATGCCCAAACTGAAAACCCCAAACCTGCAGAGCCCTTAAGTTGAAGTGGAGCTGGGAAGTGTTGGAGAGTTACGATCCTGATTTTTGAAATTCATCCTGACTTGTCTAAAAAAAAAAAAAAAGAATGTGGAAGATGTATTTCATGGGAGGAAATTCTTTTCCTGTCAACCTTTTTTTTTATGCCAAATCGGAGCGAAACTTCCTGATTCTTCTTTCTCGGTTGTCCCGTGTCTATGCTATTTTTGTTTGTCAGCCTTTCTCTGTACAATTTCTGCACAGAATTCTAATGCAGTGCAGTCCACGTAAACAATCGTTTAGTCTCTAGTTAGTGTTGCTGTGTTCTAGAAGAACGTTGGGTTTTGTGAGCTGTGCTTCCAAACCCACTGACCTGCTGCGCTTTATACCCAAGAAAGCTTAATAAAAAAAAATGTATTGTTATCACAACAAAGGTGACCTGCAGAGGGGTGACAGTTCCACCGTCGGGTCATGAGCGCATTTCTGTTGGGACCGCGACCCCCTTCCCTCAGTCTCTCCCAGCGCCCCCTTCCCGTCCCCTTCCACCCGTGGTAGAGTTCATTCTCCACATGGTACCCAGGGAGGACCATGGCTGCATTTTGCTATTGTTCTTTTACACACGTTTTCAACACGGCCTTTCTAGAATCATTGAGAATGGCCCAGAGCAGTTTTCTCACAACTTCCCAACCTTTGTTGCCGAGTTGTGACCTGTTCACAGAAGTGCTCTCTGGCTCTGGGACTCTGCGCCCCTCAGCCTGTCAGTCCACAGAAGGAAGTACGGGAGGTCGGGAATCCAGCCGGACTTAGGTAAAATCCTGGGAACCAGACTCTCAGAAGCAGGAAACAGAACCAACCAAAAGCCACTCAACAAACCACACCAAGGGGTTGGGAGACTTTAGACCGGAAGTCAGTGTTGGCCTAAAAGAGATAACCAAAAGGTGGTGTACACAACGTCTCCGTAAGCAATTTCTACTTCCTGTTGTAGCTAGAGAAAGCTACCAAATGTGTAGAATATGAGACATCAGTGAAATAAACAGACCTTCGACAGGAAGAGAGCAAAGGGTTCTGGGAACGAGCATAGTACCCTCACCTTTCTTTGTGTTATTGGCAAGGTGATGAACAGAGGGGTCACAGTTACCTGAGGAAGGTCATAAGGACATTTCTTGTCCACCTGGTTACCCCTTCCCTCATTTTTCTCCTACTTTCCCTTCCCCTCCACCCCCAAGTTTACAGATCATTTCTGACCTGCTGTCTTGTGAATATCACGGTTGGCTTGGTTCCCCCTTGTCCTTTGTCTGACTGGCCTGCTGCTCCCCTTCCCTTCCCTAACCCAAATAAAGGTCCATACAATACCAGGGCACCGAAATCAAATACAGCAGGGGCTATACCACAGCGGGAAGAACACACAGAAGAAACACAAAAATCACACAGTACATTAAAAACCACAACAGCAAGAAAAACCTCTGTGTGCTTGTCTTGAAGTTCATTTCACTTAGCATCAACTTGTACGGTCGTATGAACACAGCTATTGAGCTAGTCTGTTCATCTGCTAAGATTACCCGGGCTGCATCTATTCATCTGCTCAGATTATCCTAGATGTATACTAAATACTGCAAATGGGGAAAACATGGGACCTGTTTTCTTTGGGTCTGGTTTACTTCACTTAGTATGAGTTTGGTCCAAGTCTTTCCATTTCCTTACAAAGGTAGAGTATATACATATATATTAATTAATAGGTATATAATATATATATATATATATATATATATATATATATATATGCAGTGGAATTCGATGCTTCCATCGGGAAGAATGACACTGCCCCTCACACACTCCAGGTATTCTTGACACTCGATAAATCTGCTGAATTCCCTAACCAGAAAAATGACTGCTACTCTTCCCAGCTTTCACCTGGAAACTTCCCTGTAACATAAAGACAATTGGCTCTGTGTGTGTGTGTGTGTGTGTGTGTGTGTGTGTGCGCGCGCGCGCATGCATGTGTGGTGGGTCAGGAAGGGATTTTTTATTTTTTTTTTCCAGATAAAGGAAAGCAAATGAGTTGAATAAAATGGGAAGAAGAAAAAAATAAGGCACTAAAACAACTTTCATGATACTGGATCATCTATAGTTTTTGTGGCGGTTAAAGGAGAAGGAATAAAAGGAATTCCTTTTTCACAGTGAATGTTGTAGAAATGGTAAATTCTCAGTGTTTTACTTACCTCAGTGGCACTGAATAAAGACAGTCCTGGGCCTTGAACTCAGGGCCTGGGCGCTGGCCCTGAGCTTCTTTGGCTCAAGGCTACCGCTCTACCACTTGAGCCACGGCACCACTTCTGGCTTTTTTCTGAATACTTTATTGGAGATAAAAGTCTCACACCCTCGCCCACCTGGGCTGTGATCCTCAGATCTCAGCCTCCTGAGTAGCTGGGACTACAGGTGTGAGCCACTGGGTTCCTGCTCTACTTCTTTGTTTTGTGTTTTTGGGGGGTTCTGGGGGGGGGGGAGTGTTTCTCAGTAGAATATCTGCAAACAAGAAAAACATGGTTTGCTTTTCTATTTGACTTTCTAATCCCTCTTCTCCTCGGTCTCACTGTGTGGATGTCCCGCCCAGCCGGAAGAAGGCTGAGTGGTTAAAAGGCTCTTTGCCTGACTTTTTCTTTCTTTCTTTCACCTGGGCTTGCTTCCTGAGATCATTTAGCTGAGTGGCTTTGTGTTCTGTTCTGAGCATAATACCCCTCAATTTGTCTCGCCAACTTGCATCTCTTTTCCTCTTTTAGAGGAAAGCCCTGCGTGTCTGCCTGGCCTATTTAAATGAGCCCCTCCCGGACAGAAATATCGAACTTTACATTTCTAATCTTACATTTTTACAAACTCTTTTCACTCTCTTCTTCAAGTGCCTTCTTTCTTAACCCGTTCCCGGCTGTATAGAACACCATCTGCCATGTGGTGTTGCCAAATAACCCCTGGTTATTGTATGTCACGTCACAATTAATCCATCAACGCAGGCTCAGGCACCCGGGTTGACCAGATGAGCTGTGCACAGTGCACAAGTCTGTAATCCTAGCTACTTGGGAGGTCGAGGTTATGGGATTGCTGTACATAACTAGAAGAGCATAAAAGCTGAAGAGACTCCATCTCAATACATAGCCGGGTGCAGTAGCATGCTGCAGACATCCCCAGGAATGCAGCAAAGCATATGAATGTCCAGAACCAGTCTGGACCTAACTCCAGTCCACCTCAAAAGTAACAAGTGCACAAAGACACAAGACACGTGGATCAAGAAGTTAGTCTTCCTGTCCCACCAGCAGAAGACCCTGATTTCAATTCCCAACACTGCCAAAACAGAATTTTATTAGACAAAAACATAACCCAAAACAAAAAAGACCCAAGTAGCCACGCACTAGTGGTTCACACCCATAATCCCAGCTACTCAACAGCTGAGAACTGAGGGTCGAGGTTCAAAGCCAGCACGGGCAGGAAAGTCCTTGAGACTCTGATCTCCAGTGAACCACCAGAAAACCGCCAACAGCGCTGTGGCTCAAGTGGTAGAGCGCTCGCCTTGAGAGAAAAAGCTCAGGGACAGCGCCAGGTCCTGAGTTCAAGCCCCATGGCTGACAAAAAAGAAAAAAGAAAGGATAGGAGGTATCACGCTACTGTTCAGCATCGTGTCCATCTGTTGATCGCATGTTTATATAGCTTTCTACTGGGTATAGAGGGTTGTGAATCCATACGCACACTCAAATTGCTATGTGTCATTTTTCAGCATTTACTTTTCATTTTGCCTCTCTGTTTATTACCAAAACACACATTTAGTTTATTTTTTTTCCTTTCACCAGAAGGAGTTAGCTCTGAATACGTTTTTCTATTCCCTTCCAGTCCGATCTAGCTTTTCCTGACCTAGCCTGTAAGTAGCCTTGCAACTACTGTTGGGGTCTGACTCCTCTGGTGTAACTTCTAGCTCTTTCCTTGCACTTTTTTACTTTATTTTCTCACTCCATTGGATCAGATGTCTCCATTGACTCAAAAACCCGATTGCCTGGGATTGGAGACGTGGCTCATTTGGTCGAGTGTTAGCCAATAAGGGAAGGAGTCAATGTGCTGAGTTCAAATCCCAGTATCCAATACTAAAAACAAAAAAAAAAGCCGATCACCAATCATTTTGTTTTAATTTTAAAAGTAAATTATTTGATAATCCCCCCAGAGGGTGGCTCAGTGTTGAGGGAAAGAGAAACAGAGAGAGAGAGAGAGAGAGCAATTAAGAAAACACAATCAGGCCGGAACAGAGGTGTTCCACAGTGTTCAGATCACATATGCTGGCTGCCTTTTTCTGAGGGAGACTTTGTCACTAGAACCCATGTCATGCAGCCAGAAAGAAAAAAAGGAAAAAAATAAAAATAAAAAAGAAGAGGAGGGCTGGGGCTGCCAAAAAGTAAATCAAGAGATAACAATAAAATGTCTCTGTTGCCTGGTGGAGGTGTTTAGGATGTGTTTTCTTTATATCTTCACCCGCCCCTAATTGAGAATGCTTTAAAATTGAATGACTAGCAGTCAAAACGTGTTTGCTTCAAGCTGAGAAGAAAAATGCTGGTGTCTCCGCTCCCAAACTGATTGCGCTTTATACACATCTGACAGCCACCGACACTTTGAGTGACTGATAAGTGGGAAGCTTTTGCCACTTATGAGGGAATGCAGGCTGAAAAGAAAAGACCCGAGCGCGTGGAGAAGCTCTGGCATGTTCAAAATAACATCTTACATCAGTCAGCCTCAGAAGCACCGAGAGACATTTTAAAAGGAAGTAATGTATATATCAGAATGGGGGCATATGCAGAGCGTACCTCTCACCAGGACAGAGCCCCAAAAGAAAATATTACCCCACCAGCAAATCACAACAAAGGGGTGGAGGCACATGTTTGGAGGCCGAGGTCATAATTTGTTTTGTAATGAACCAGTAGTTCAATTAATGTCCGTGCGCTGGAGAAGACCTGTTTCTTTAACTTGAAACGGCCAAATTGAATATATATATATATATATAATTTTAAACCTGTTACAGCTTTTTATTACTATTTATTTTTGAAAGGGTTGTTGTTGTTGTTATTATCTATAAGTAGTTGTGCCCAGGGATTTCAAGTCAGTGTGTGATGTATGAAGCTAATGCATCTAATCAATCCATCTCACGCAGCGTAATGAATCTTGTTCAATGTCACCTCTTTTGTCTTCCTCCCCTCATCTGTCCCAACTCCATCCATCCCTTGATCCATCCTAGTTCCTTTTTTTTTTTCTTTTGGCCAGTCCTCGGACTTGAACTCAGGGCCTGGGCGCTGTCCCTGAGCTGCTTTTGCTCAAGGCTGGCGCTCTACCACTTGAGCCACAGCTCCACTTCCGGCCTTTTCTGTGTCTGTGGTACTGAGGAATCGAACCCAGGGCCTCATGCATGCCAGGCGAGCACTCTACCACTGAGCCACCTGCCCAGCCCTAGGTCCATTTTTTAAAATACATTCTTAACATTATTTTTATAAGCAGTTACCTTTGACCCAATCCATTCCTCAAAGCCCTTGAATAATGAAAGTATAATGCCCTGGTCCTGACGGACATTTTTACCCAGAGGAAGAAACTGACCTCATGTTTCTTCTCTCCCCTTCCTGTCTACATATTTGATATTTAAAATGCATGTCTAAAATACCCTTCCATGCCTAGTTGAAGCGGCATGGTTATAGCATAAAAAGAAAAGGTAGGGCCTATGCTTTTACTTTATTCCTAAATTAAAAACAAATTTATCCTATTCTAAAGAAAGCATACTTGGATTCACGGAACTGTAAGATCTACAGAAGGGAAAATGCCCCCAAAACAACCATGTTTTTCTTCAATCGTTATTTCCATGTACATACTATGTATTTGACCATCTGATCACTCATATTTCAGAAACCTTTTCTTTGGACACATATAAATGATTCTTCCTGTATAGTCTGTAGACCCTTAAATAAGAAAAATGAAGTAAACCTCTTTTGTGAACACGATAATGTCCACTGAAATAGTAACAGCACAGGTGGTTCACACCTGTAGGTTCGGCTATTCAGGAGGCTGAGATCTGAGGATCGCAGTTCAAAGCCAGCCCAGGCAGGAAAGTCCATGAGACAATTACCTCCAAATAATTATTCACAGAAAAGGCCAGCAGTGGCTGTGTGGCTCAAGGCTGATTGAGCACTAGCCTTAAGCAAAAGCGCTCAGGGACAGTACCCAGGTCCTGAGTTCAAACCCCAGGACTGACCAAAAAAAAAAAAAAAAAGTATTGAATTAGATCATTTGGAGAATAAATAATATAGAAAAATAGATTAAAAATAGAGACGAAGGCTAATTTTTTTCTTCTTCTGAAGGTAAAAAAGAAACCCACTCGGGTATGCCCAGGTAATTAGGTATAGGCTCTCTGGGCCTTGCATAATCTTAAGAAATAAATCAAGACCCAGCCAGGCATCTGAGGCTCCCGCCTGTCATCCCAGCTACTCAGGAGGCTGAGATGTGAGGATCACAGTTCACAGCCAGCCCAGGCGGGAGAGTGCATGAGACTCTGATCTCCAATGAACCACCAGAAAACTGGAAGTAGCGCTGTGGCTCAAGTGGTAGAGCACCAGCCTTGAGCACAAAGTGGTTCAGGGATAGCAGCCAGGCCCTGAGTTCAAGCCCCAGAACCTGCAAAAGAAATAAACAAGCAAACAAATAAAAATAAATCAATCATAAAGAGCCTGGGGGTCCATAAACACAAAATGAGCAGGAACTGTTGAGTGCCCATTTATCTTAGTTGTCTGGAATTTAAAACACATATTAAATCTCCTGCTTAAAGAAATTAGAATGATATTTGAATATTGGCATAAGCATCACCGAGGACGTCTTGGAGGACTTCAGATATTTAAAACTGTGATTCATTATAATTATCTGTAGTATGTTTTGGAAGCCTTTTTTTTTGGACACAACCACGTGTAAATCATTTCATTTTTCAAAATGACCTTGAAGTAGTTGATTTCCTAACAACATATATTTGTTCCCTTTCTGATGTTCCCTATTTTCCTTTTAGAAATGATTGTTAGTGACCTTAGATCTGGATCTGAATGTGTTCCTCTTAGGAACAGAGTGGCTAACGTCGAAACATTGGAATGAGACAATTATTCAAATAAAGAAAGGAAAGCACAGTGTCCTGGTATAAAAGTAGTGTCTGACCTGCTTTCAAGGAAAATGTTCTTTTGGAAAACAGTAGTTGAGGCTCTTGTAAAGGACATTTAACGATACATGGATGGGCCGGGTGCCAGTAGCTCACAGCTGTAGTCCCAGTTACTCAGGAGGCTGAGATCTGAGGATCGTGATTCAAAGTCAGCCCAGACAGGAAAGTCTGTGAGACTCTTATCTCCAATCCAGGAACCCAGAAGTGGTGCTGTGGCTCAAGTGGTAGAGCACTAGCCTTGAGCTGAAGAGCTGAGGGACAGCACCCAGGCCCTGAGTTCAAGTCCCAAGACCAACAAAAGAAAAAAAAAAAGATATGTAGAAGGATGGATGGATGGACAGGTAGAGATAGGTAGATAGAATCTTTGTTTCTGGAAATAATCTTACTATGCAAATGATTTTTTTCACCTCTGAGTGAATAGGAAAATGAGGCATTTCTCTAAAATCTCTATGCCTTGAGACACTGGATGCAAGCTCTTTGGTGATTAAAAGCATACTGCTCAGTGTTGGGAAGGTAGCTCAGTGGTAGAGCTCTTGCCTTGCATGCCTGAGGCCCTGGGTTCGATTCCTCAGCACCCCATAAGCAGAAAAAGCTAGAAGTGGCACTGTGGCTCAAGTGATAGAGCACTCACCTTGAGCTGAAGAGCTGAGGGACAGCACCCAGGCCCAGAGTTCAAGCCCCACCACTGACAAAAAAAAAAAAGAAAAAGCATACTGCTCTTCCATGCATTACACATACAGCCCGGAGACATAAATGCCCTTTCTACTTTACCAGGTAGCTCACGCCTGTCATCCTAGCTACTCAGGAGGCTGAGAATTGAGGATTGCAGTTCAAAGCCAGCCCAGGCAGGAAAGTCCATGAGACCCTCAATCTCCAATTAACAACAACAACAACAACAAATCCATTCTACATGAATGCTTGCCCTGTCTTCTTTTTGCTTGCTGTCTATTATTTTACACCTGGCTTCCTGACCTCAGCTTGCTCTCTTACCCAATGCCTTCTCCTCAATTACACCTGTGCATGCGACATGAAATCATTCTTGGATAACAGATCCACCTCAGTAAAAAAAAAAAATGTGTTTAAAGAACAAGATTCAAAAACAATTACCCATCAGAATTGTGTGATTTAGCTGCTTGAATAATAGGTAGTGTGAAGATGCTAATTAACGTTTGGGAGATTGCAGATACTTTGTCAGTCTTACACTATGATCCTCATCCTACTTGGTTTACCTTTGGCTGTGGTTTACATTCTGGTGATGAAGCACACCGTCCCTAACACGATTTTCTCACTGAGTCGAGTCATCGCTGTAGAAATGACAAAGCAGGGCGGTGGTCGTAAGCACCCAGGGTGATGGGTGAAGCGTCTTGGGTGGTTTTCACCTTGGAAAACACCCAGCCCCAACACTGAGACAACCCGATCCCCCTCAAGTGCTGAGCTAATAATGTCCACTGTCACTCTGGTTTTGGCTTCCAGCCCAAAGATATCCTATCATTCCTGTGACTCGGTCGTCATCTGGTTAAACCCTTTGTATTACATATCTTTCAGCGAGAAGTGTCTCCCTGCCAGGTTAACTTCTTACTACCACCGTGGTGGCCGGCTCGCAGGATACTCTGAAGCATTCATTTCCTTAATCTCTCTTCTGCAGAGAAGCCGCCATTTTCCAAAACATGGTGAAGTATCTTGAGTCTCTCTTTAAACTTTAAACCCTTTGAAGGAGGCTAAGAACGTCCTTAAGCTATTGAAGACATGCGCATGTGCATGCTCTCCAGTTACTGTAGTCAACCTGTTTAAGAAACGGTAACTTCCCCCCACCCCCACCCCAAAAGCCTTGATGAGTTCCCTAAAATCACGCAGGAAGTAACCGATCTGCGTGGTCACTTCCCGCACTGGGCCCCATGGACTGTTCCAATTACTGGACTCCAGTGAAACACATTTCCCCTTTACAGAGCAGCTCTCGCTCAGAGGGACAGCCGGAAGTCAGGCCAGCAGGGGCGCAGCTATTGTTTGGCTGCTTTTCCTGCCTTCTGTCTACCTTGCTCTCCATAAAGTTTTATTCCTCCCTGGCTGGGTGAAGTTGTGCTCAAGGTCACCATCATCTGCCGTACCGACCTCTGCCTGCTCAGGCCTTCCACCATCTTCCCCGCCCACCTGCTCACACAGGAAATAGAGTTCTTCTCTGCCATCAGAGCTGAACTTGGTAAACACGGCAGCGAGGACCGCTCTAGGCCCTTTCTCTGTTCATTATTCAATACCTTGCACAAGCAGTAATTAAGGACGCAATGTTTGCCGTTGTTGGGTGATGGTTAACTAATAATAAAAAAGGTTTAAAGAGTGGCGGAACCATGAAATGTAAACTATAACTGCCAGATAGTTACATGAATGAAGTTCATTGCAATCCTTGTCACAGAATTGGAGTGTTTAGGGGTCTGTGTGTGTGTGTGTGTGTTCATATGCACATGCATGCTAGTCCAGGATTTTGAACTCAAGGCCTGGGTACTATCCCTGAGCATTTGTTGTTGTTTGTTTGTTTTGCTCAAAGGTAGTGCTCTACCACTTGAGCCACAGGCTCCAATTCTGGCTTTTTTGGTGATTCCTTGGAGATGAGAGTCTCACAGTCTTTCCTTTCTGGGCTGGCTTTCAACTGTGATCCTCAGATCACAGCCTCCTGCATAGCTAGGATTATAGGCCTGTGCTACCAGTGCCTGGCTCCTTAGGAGATTCTTTAAAGTTTAATCAAAGTGTTCATCTTGATGCAAAATACAAAGGACTCCAAATTGCCATCCATCAGGTAGAGACGAAATAACCTAAGTATTGGTCTCAACCATCAGAAATTCCTCCCTCCTCCTTATCTTTGAACCAGTATTCACATAACAAAGATGGTCAGGATCTTAAGGAAAGTTGATAATTGTCTCTAATTTGTGGCCTACATACCAGTGTGATATATAACAGATTTTGCTAGATCATAACCCCAAATGTAAATGTTACACATTCTGTAGCTTTTCAACCCCGGAAATAATAAATGATAAATAAATAAAATCATAGAAATAGTCAGTGATCAGAAAGAGCAGTGGGCACAAGTGTTGGCTGAGAAACCCATAAATGATCCGGGTTTCTCTTTTTCTTCTTCTCTGTGTTAATAACGGTGATGCGCTCTTCAGTTGCTTTGTCAGTTTCCTTCGCTGAGTTAACTTTCACCTTAATCCAATCGAATTTCCCTACCACCCTGCTGTATAATCTTTACATTCGTTACCTTGTACAGAAGCACACTAAATTACAAGCTCCCCCAGTTTTATTCAAAACTCATCACACTTTGGGGGGTTCCCTTACCACCTGGGGTGGTACCTCTATCACCTGGGATGCCCAATTTCCAGTGGACTAAAGACAATAGGTCTTCAAACACAAAGAACATGGGAATCACAAAAATCAGTTCTTGGCAAGCTGGTTTTTCCCCAGAGGTCAGGGCATGTTGAAGCCCGACCCCAGTTTCATGAGAACGATAGAATTTCTTTTTGTCCACTACATTGCTCACTGCTGAAGGCCAAGGGTTTTGGAGAGATGACCAAAGTCCTTTGACGTCACTGGTGCGGCTCTGTAGATGCCTCCCGTGCACACCTCACCCCACACACACACTTCTGAAGAGAAGTCACTGCAGAAGAAGCCCACAGGAACAGGTGATGTCCCACAGCACAGCTGGTACCTGGCCTCCAGCCGGGCCCAGTAACGCGGCGTCGCTCTGTTCCACGGTAATGTCTAATGGTAGTATTGGTTATCAAAGTTGTTGAGGTTTGTAGAGTCATAACAGGCTCTCTGCCGAGCATTAGGAAAGTGTCTAATTTCTGCCTGCCCTCTGAAACACTGTCCGTCTGCCCTATACCATTAAAACAAAAACAAGGACAAGTTGTAACCACTTTATTTCATTTGAAACATTCATTTGCTCTATTTGTTAGCCACATCCTGTGTCACTTACCAGTTGTAAACAATCCCATGAAAATGCAAGATCTTCATTGTTCCATTTTATATATATATATATATATATATCCTATTGCTATGCCTTGCTATGCACATTGATATTTGATCAACCTTTACACATACGCAGCTTTATTATGAATAAAACTATTAGGCCAGACATGGTGGCACACGGCTCTAACCTCAGATGTACAGTCAAGAGGTCTAAAGTCACGAGGATCATGAATTTGAGGCCAACCCGGACAAAGTGGTGAGGCCCTCATCTCACAAATACAATCCTAAGTGCTAAGGAGGTAGCTCAGGAGGTGGATGCTTGTCTTGTGTTCATGAGCCTCTGGGTTCAATCGCTAGCACTTGGGGGAAGGTGGGAAATGACACATTTAGAATTTCAGGGCCATACTTCTAAAATATTGTTGCATTCATTTTTCTGGGAAAATAACATTTTTTTCAGCTACAGATGATTTATCAGCAAGTTTCTTCAATTGGATGAATAGAGAGATAGAAATAGATATGGTATTGATTTTATAGATAGAGATAGATTAAATAGATTCATATAGATAGATTTTATATATATTTACATATTAGATATAAACATGTATAATCTGCTATATAGCTATATATCCATGTTAAATATATATATATTTATTTATCTTAGTTCAAAGGAAGGCATATGAAAATGGAATGCAATACAATTTTGCTCTCAAACATTTCTTTACGTATTTCTAATTGAATTCATAAAAATTAGCTTACTGCCAGTGGCTGTATTACTTACCTAAAGGATCTAGAAGACAGTTGTTAGATGATTATTTAGAGATTAACACCTGTTTTACATTTATCACACAAAATGTTGTGCAGATGTTTGGAACAAAAAGACAGAAAATATACTACCAGAAACATGAGCAATAATAATCAGTTATATTAAATGAAGAATGCAAATCATAGAGTTCTATAGAGACATGCATAGATGGATGGATGTAAAGATTCAGACATGTATGTATACAATATTCATGAGCATATTTGAGAATATACACATCCCAAATACATATGATCTGTAATGGTAAAGAAGTCGTGTGTATATATATATATTACATATTTATACATATATACACACACATATATATTACATTTGAGAAGATACACAATATATACATTTGAGAATAAACACATCTCAAATACACACTGTAATGGTAAAGAATTGCAGGTACAACTTTTTCTCATACACACACACACACACACACACACACACACACACACACACGTCCACACAACGTGGAGGACATCTCACCCCTCATCCTCAGTGACCCGGTCACGTCCAGGAGAGCTGAATGATACCTCAGAGCTGATGATTCGAGTAATTCTAACAGGATCAATGTCCCAGAAACCCTCTGGAGCTGAATTAACGCTGTCATTCCTCTGCACGCCCCTACCTCTTCTTCCCCATACATTGAGCACTACAATTTGCACTCACGGATCTTAGCTTCGTGGTTGTATTTTGCCGTCGGCCTGCCAGAACACACTACCATCGCCTTCTAAGAGTTCTCCAAATCATGGCAACCTATCCCTCACACAGACGGGGGGATTCCTTCTGGGGTGCTGACCGGGAATTCATACCGCCCCTCTCTAGGACCTGCCTGAAAACCTCGGGATTCTTGGCTCCCAGTAGACCACCCAGGCCTCTGCTGCTGGGCCGGTCTTGTGTTCTTTGTGTCTAGGGACCTCTAATGTCATCTCTTTTTTTTTTCCACCCTCAATCCAACTCCATTCTCCAATCATTTCCAGGCACTGGCATTAAGAAAGTATGCATTTCATTTGGGTATCTTGCTTCTTTGAGAAAGTGCTAAAGCTCAAAAGAATAAATGGGGAGAAGAAATTACCTAACAACCCCCAAAAGTATAGATTTCTCTCATTACCGTTACAGGTATTTTACATTTGAACTTGCAATTGAACTTCCTGGTTTGTTTTCCAGGGTAATTGAAATTTGCAAAAAGATAGTATTGCCCGGGTGCCAATGGCTCACGCCTGTCATCCCAGCTACTCAGGAGGCTGAGATCTGAGGCTCGAGATTCGAAGTCAGCCCAAGCAAGAAAATCGATGAGACTTTTATCTCAGAAAAAGCTGGAAGTGGTGCTGTGGTTGCAGTGGTGAATCACTGTCCCTGAGCCAAAGCTCAGGGACAGAGCGCAGGCCCTGAATTCAAGCCCCAGACCAGAAAAAAAGAGTCTTACAAAGAATGATGTGACCTTGAGCCAAAGTGTTCTTTACACCTTGGTTAATCACTTAGTATTTGTGCAAAGTTAGGGTATTGTTTAATTGTGTAATCTTTCCAATCCACATTTCCATTTCTTCCTTAGTAAGTCCTTTCTCTCTCTCTCTCTCTCTCTCTTGCTCTCGCTCGCTCTCTCGCTCTCTCCCTTTTGTCGTTCATGGGGCTTGAACTCAGGGCCTAGGCGCTGTCCCTCAGCTCTTCACCTCAAGGCTGGTGCTCTACCACTCGAGCCACAGCACCACTTCTGGTTTTCTGGTGGTTCATTGGAGAGCAGAGTCTCATGGACTTTCTTGCCTGAGCTGGCTTTGAACCGTGATCCTCAGATCTCAGCCTCCTGAGTTGCTGGGATGACAGGCGTGAGCACTGGCACCTGGCATGAAACAACTATGTACAAATTGCTTTGTTAAGGAACAAGGCATGGTAAGGAAGAGCCTTACCATGTGGCGTTAGCACGCTTTTCTAACTTGGTCTCCCGTGATTTCCCTGTGTGAATTTAACCACGTTCCTGGGCTCCTTCTACCTTCGAGTACGTTGTAGCTTCCCTTGAACATATTTCCTGGTACTTCTCCGTATATCAATGGCCACCGTCACCAAGGGCAACCCGATAGGTTCCTCCAGCCACGGTGTCCAAGATTTTTCTAGAACATTCTCTTGATCTCGGAGGGCATTTTCCACTTCATCCTTCTTACGTGGTCTCACGATGCTCAGCCTTGTGATTCATTTCTTCAAACACTTTCTAAAATCTCCTCTCTCTAGGAGGACCATCCAGGCAGTATTTAATCTCTGTATTGGCACAGCATGGATCTCGGAGTCTTGTGAAAAGCATATTAATTGCCCTGTGGAAAGAATGGAAACTTCTCAGTCTCTTCACTTGCTGAGGTCTTTTATTTACTGTTATTACAGAGGCGGTGGACAGGGAGGTGACATCACTCAGGTCACGAGTGCGTTTCTCTTTGGACCATGCGCCCCCTCCTCCCTCGCTCGCTCCCCGTTTTTCCCCTCCCATCCCCACCCACAGGTTGTAGAGTTCATTTCCCACATAGTGTCCAGTGAGAAAAATCCATTCCTGATCACGAAACTGAACTCTCTGGGAGCAGCTGACAGTGACTCAGTCCAGAGTCACAGCCCTCAGTGGCAGTCTAAATTATTGCTGGGATGTATGAAATGACAAAGTGATTTAATTTCTTAGCCAGTTCCGTAAGCGCCACGAAGCAGGTGTTTATTTGGAAACACTAGCACGATGATGTTTAACAAAAAAAAAAGACTTTTCCCTGAAAAGAGCCTATCATCTTAATTAAGATAAATGTTTGCTTTGCTTGATGTTAGGTTTACAAAAGAAGTCCAAAGCTAAAATTTAGGCTAATAAAGTAAAATAATCATACAAATCACAACTTTAAGGAAAAAGTAATTAAACTGCAGCACAGAAGCCACTGTTCTTGGTATAGGCTGCCCTCAACTTCTCCTACAGAAGATCAGAGCCTGCGTCAGAAAGTTGTGGCATAATCCACCCCCTGTCCCTCCACACACACACATAGCCAAACTTATACCCCTGCACACTCTAGTCTGAATTAACATTCCTGTGACCCATATCCATTTGTTCCTGGTTCCAGGATTCAGAACCACCACTTAAAGTCTGATTTGACTTGAAGCATCTTAACCAATCTAGCCCTATGCTAGGCCTCTAGTCCTATGCTACAGAATCTCCACCATGTAGAAGCAGAACAAATATCCCTGCCACAGATGCCAATTTGATGAGTAGGACTTTGATTTAGGATGGAGGAGCAGGCACAAAGAAGCAAAGAACGTGCAAACCTGGCCCCATGACAGTGCCCTACACAGCTCTTCAAACTTCACAACCACACAAATAGGAAATTCATATTAGAGGCCATTTGGACCACTTAGAAAAAAAATGTTTTAAAATCATTAGCTAAATTAAAATGTGTTAAAGTGAATGTATTTTAAGCAAGGATGCAGAGTCTGAAGTGTGATTTGTAGCTATATTATTTGTGGATTACAGAGATGCATGTAGTTAATCCCACACCACAGCTACTGCAAAAGCGTTTGTAATAACGCCAGAGAAGGCCTATAATGTAGCACCCACGGCTCTAAGTAGTTCAGACGGACATCAAATGCTCAGCTTTTCATATGGTGGCAAAATTCTCCAGGTTTGAAAATAGAGAATATTCAACGGACAGAACAGTTTGGAATATACTTAGATTTGAGCTTGTTTCTTTGGGGCCGCTTGTTTTGAGTGAAACCATTGTGTCCTATTTTGATAAAATAGTAGTTTTCTGCATGATTGAACAGTTCTTCAGCATTGGAAGTTTCGTCCCCTACCCTGAAATATCCTAAATTGGATATTGTTACTGTTGTTCCTTTGTACTTGAAGACATTACACCTTAATTACTGGGAGGCATTTTTCTTGTACACTTCATGAGACCGTGCATTCATCATGCTTACATTTTTGGCTGGCTCATTCCACTCACTTGTATAAGAATTTATATAAGGAAGTAGAGTCAGATTTATCTGGCAACTGATACTTAGTTGGGGATTTATGTGTATTCTAATCATGCTTTGTCTTCAGTTTCAACGTGGTACAATGTATGTGTTGAACAAAATATTTCATATCCAGCCCAGTAATTGGAAAGAAAGCATCAGGCAACTGTAATTCGTTCTCTTTTTTATCTACTTTTATGGCTCACTCCTAGAGGTTACCCCCCTTCTCTTTGCCTTTTGTTTATTATATTCCAAATTGTTTTTAAATGGTTACACAAGGGATTATGTCCCTTGAGAACGGTCCATTACATTCCGAATATCGGTGCCATTCCAAGTGATTTCAAGCATGGCATTAATCTCACTTAAAGCAATAAAAAGCAAATAGTGGTGTAAGAGGCAAGATGCATAAAGCATTGCTTTAAACAGTTCTTTTTAAAAAAAAAAGAAAGAAAAAGTAAAAGAAAAGAAAGATGTTAAATGTCCCCTCTCCAAGAACTCCTGGAGCTCTTGATCCATTTCTGTGCAATTGAGCCACAGAAAAGTAGCAGCTGGGGTTATATTAGGAAAGAGGGGAGCTTACAAGGCACATAAAAAAAAAAAAAGGTTTGGCTTTGCTGTCCCTGCTCTTTTCTTCCAGCCACCATTAAAAAGAGAGACTCATTTAAGCGAGCGCCTGTAGAAAGTGCTTTTCATTGGCTTCTTTTCCTACAGGTTCATTCATAAAGGTGATCTTGAAGGTTAGTGTCTGTCACAGAACCGCAGTTAAGGCGGTTTGTAAAGGATACCACCAAGGAATAAAGATGCCTGGTAGGAAAATAAACCCTTGATACAAAAAGACCAGTAGTCCATCAGATCTTTCCCTTTTTTCAAACTGGGCAGGTTTCCTCCTCCTCCAACTCCCCACCACGAAAACTAAAATAAAATAAAGATTAATTACAGCCAGGTTGAGAAGACAGCCGTGCTCTGTGTGTGTGTGTGTGTGTGTGTGTGCGTGTGCGTGTGCCCACACACGCCTGTGCGCATGTGTGTTTTCCCCCTCCGACATTAGAAAGATAAAGGGTGTGATTAGCGTGCGCACAGCCTGTGATCAAACCGGCTCAGAGGGTTGTGACAGGAGGTTCAAACACTTTACGGATCACTGGTGCTGACAGGTAGATCACACAGGGCTTAAACAGATGTTTAGCAGGAGGATGAATGGGTGAGCCCCGCGCACGCAGCGCTCTTGTGCCGACCGCTCAGAGTCTGTGAAGTGTTATACCACTGCCCCTCTCCAAAGGGTAAAAAGTTTCTAACAAGCTTCCATTAAATCCCAGCCTTTTTTTCCCCCCTTTATTCTTTATTATTATTATCATCAACGACACTGACTGCAGTGGACGCTGGAAAGTTACCGAACTTTCTGCAGGTCCCAGTACCCGTGCGCGTGGGCTTTCTTCTACCAACTTAGCCAGGGCCCCGGACTGCCCAGCTCGCCTCTTGCCTTCGCCGTGAACTGAGCGAGGGTTCGGGTGCGATGGACAGAGCAGTGGAGACAAGTTGAATTTAGTCGGAGCCCAGAGGAAAATAAAGTCAGACACATCCTTTGTGTTTAAAACAATAAACATAGAACCTGGGCATAAACGACCGCAAGAACTCACCATCATGAACATCTAGCAAGTAGGCCTACAGAGTTGAAATTCCCACAGAGAATTATGGGCCACTACTGAGAATCCCTTGCACACATGTATAGCTGACTCCTGCCTTCTCTGTCCACACTGGACATACGTACATATCATGCATGCATGTGTGTACACTTGTACATACTCCAGAACTAAATAGAGTCCTGAATTATTTTGTTATAGCATGACCATAATGGTAGAATATGGGCCTGAGATTTCTGTCCGGTTCCTGCGTCTGTCCTGATGCTGATAATCGGACTTTGCTAGGTATCAATCATTAGAAATGGTCTTTGCTTGGCTACTTTGAAGAATCATCCAAAATGGTAGAAAGGAAGCGTTAGCAGGACCTTGGAGCTTTGGGTGCTTCAAGGCCAGGGGTCTAAGAAAACATATTGGTAAATCCTTAGGAAAAGATTTCCACCTAGTTGGCAAAATAAGGGAGAAAGCTTGGTATTTGAAAACTTCCACCTTCCAGTGGGGATTTTCAACCCTTTCAATATTACATTCGGGTGGAAATGATGGCTGACAGTTGTTTCACTGCCCACAGCAAGATGTCTGTTGGCTATTAAGGAACTCATATGCATAGACAAATATTGTGAAAATACTGTATGTGAATGAGTTTACAATGGTAGAAGCATCCAGGCACCGGGGGCTCACGCCTGCAATCCTGGCTACTGAAGAGGCCGAGATCTGAGGATCGCAGTTCAAAGCCAGCCAGAGCAGGAAAGCCCTTGAGACTCTGATCTCTAATTACTCAAAAAAGCCAGAAGTGGCGCTGTGGCTCAAGTGGTAGAGGACTAGCCTTGGCTGAAAGAGCTCAGGGACGGCACCCAGGCCCTGAGTTCAATTCCCATGACCGACTCAAAAAATAAAAATAGTAGAAACTTTGAGAAGATGTAAAAGCGTTAGAGGAGGAGGCGTTGCCCGAAGTGGAAGTCAATCGAGAAGGGCAGCAAGGTGGAGAAACATCTTCTGTCCAGTGTGTACGGCTGCCCACGACTGCCCAGGACTGCCCTTGAGAAACTGTGCCACACTGGCCTCCTTCCCCTGGTGCCCCGTCTGCTTCTGATTGATGATGTGCACGCGTCTTTACAGGAAAGACACGTGCCAGCTACCCAGAAACAAAAGGACGCCTGGGATTCGCCCATGCTTCTGAGGGCCTGCTTGCTCACCTGCTGTCGGAACTTGAAATTCTCTCGATGTGGTTTCCACAGTACCTCCCAAAGTGTGTGTAGATGAGTGTGTGTGTGAGAGAGTGTGAAAGAGAGTAGAGAGAGTGAGAAAGACAGAGTGAAGAGAGAGAGAAGAAGGGCAGAGAGAAAGGAGAGAGGGAGACAAAGAGAAGACAGAAAGAGAGAAGTTAGGGTCAAAGACAGAGAAAGAGAGAAAGAAAGCAGAGAGGCCCAAAGGTAAGAGAGAAAAGAGAGATGAGAAAGGGGGAAAGGGAGAAATTGCAAGCGTGAGTGGCAGAGGCAGATTACATGGCGCGCTGGTGTGTGGCTCACAGACTTTATGTGGAGCACGGCTTCCTCGGTCTGCAGTTTAATCTATCCTGCTAGCTCCTGAATCTCAGCACCCCCCGCCCCCCACATCCATCTTCCTTCCGATGGCGTCTTCCGATCGGGGCAGGAAGCAGTTTTACCGAGTTTCATTCTCTACCTTCAGCATTTCCCCCCCCCCACTCACTGACTGTTTCTTTTTCTTTTTTTTTCCCCTCCGAAGAAAAACCCAAACTGCTCCGAGTTGTTTGTAAGCAACTTTCACAATTATTTCTTACCCAGAGTGCAGGCCTGCCTGTTTGAATGTTTCCAAGAAAGTATTGTTCTTATGTGACAACAGGTCAGGAAGATGCTGCATTAATTACACTAACATATGGTTATTAACAGATTCTAGCTCAGAGAGCAATACTTTACAATGTTATCCTCTACCCAGTCAGATGTTTGCCATATTGTCATTGCTGGCAGCTATTGTTTGACTCATTTACTTCACAGAGCTAATTACTCCCTAATAATAACTTTACCTTGGAGTTTTTCACTGGCTTGTGCCAGCAAACCTGTTCACACTACATATGCTAATTATTGGCACTTATTCATTATGTTAAGATAGCTTTAAGTTCAAGCTGTGCGAGCCTGGCTGTCGGTATGAAGCCAGCTGGCTGAAAAGTTCCACCTTTTTTTTTTTTTAAACTAAAGTCATTAAAAGTTTTTAATACGGGCCCATCTTGTTCTCTCTTTTTTTTTTTTTACAAGATCAGTCCTTCAGGAATTCAAATGAACAGTGCTGTGAACCACGGACAGTGGCAAACGCTAATAAGTAGATAACTGGATTTCCGGTGAGAAATTCTGAAAGTCTGCACTCCTTGTGGCTTTTTCCTCTGAAGTTGGGGGGAAAAAATAACAATAAAAAGAAGAGTGAGTTCTTTCACATTTCAGCTCTCTGGCCATTTTTAATCAGCTTCACCATACCCTACAAACGCATGTGTGCACACGCACGTACGGCGTGGAAATGCACACGCCTTCTCCTCCGCCCCCATGTTTCCTTTAGAATGAATGTCATTGAATGTGCACATGCGGAAGTGTTACTGTGTACTCAACAGCCTTTTCCTCAGCGTTCTCTTTTTTGTTTTTTTGCCCCTTATCATTTCTCATTTCAAGAGATTTAGGTTGAACGACTGCACTTGAACTCTCTTCAGGACTCCTATTGATAGCCGCAGGAGTTAATATTTAAGTGTTGTTTTCAGTCAAAGTAAAATATGGTTTCTCTAGTTTTAATGAACAAATAGCTTCATTTGGTTCACTTCCAAATATAATTAGTAACTACTGCCACTCAATTAAATACCCGACAACTTTGATGAGTATGATTCGAAATGGATGTGACCTTTTTTATTAGTGGTAAATTTTGGAGGGGCATCTTTGGGGTCCTTGAAAGGAAGATGACATCCAACATAAACCTTAAAAACCTCACTCATTTTTAATCACAAAAGGATAACTTTGTACAGCTGCAACCTTCTGATCTTCACCTTGGCATGGTTAATGCTCTATATTACTTAATATCACAATGTAGGCATGAACATAGGAATCCCGAAATAGATGAATATCTGCTAAATATTGGTAGAGACACACAGTATTTCACCCAAAAGAACAAATTAAAGTATACTAATCATTAGCTGACATGTTGAAGTTGAACCCCTTTGTGCAACTACTTCAAGATAATAAATTCAAATATATATGTGTGTGTATATATATATACTTATTTATTTAACATTCTGACCTCTCTGCAGACTAGAATTCATTGTATTCACCATAGAATTGAGAACGATAAGGTAATGGGAGCATCAGACGTTGAAGGGATGACAGATCAAGATGCACTGTACACATAAACTGCATTGTTAAATAGCAAAAAAATGTAATACATCACCTAAAATTAAGAAAAATGAAGGAAAGGATGGGTTGGGTGGGGTGGGTGAGATTCTTGAAAGGAGAGACTTCGGTCAAGGTACACTGTATTGATAAACTCCTTTGTACGTCTACTTAAGGATAATAAAAATATTCAGATATATGTATATATACACATACATACTAACTTTTTTACTTAGGGCAAAAGCAAGATGTATTTTTAGCCAAATACTCTGTAAGATAAATCTTTTCTCACCCTATATTTTGGTAAATCAGTAGCTGGCTTCCAGAATGTATCATGGGTAATGTATATTTTAGACCTTGGACAGTCAAATATCAAGTTTTCTAGGATTCTTAAAGAGATATGGGATTTTTGACAATACGTGGCATTAGAAGGGAAATGGAGGAAATCTTTGGATGTCTTCTGACCAGACTTGCCCTTGAGTGGTAGCCATCCAGATGAGAGCTGAGTTACAAACCTTAGCACTGAAGAATAAGCTTAGGGACACTTACAAGGACCCAGAAGGGATTCACCCCATCTCCTCTTCAGATTAGGCTAAATTATGCCCCACGAGCAGCTGGTCACCACAGAGCCAAACTCTTAAGAGTGTAAGTTTCGTCCTTTTAAGTCTGTGGGCAGCTTCATTCCACCTGTTTGTGAATCCAAGATCAAGGATTAGGGAACAGATCTGGAATATGGCCGATGTTGTACTACACAGGTTGAGGCAGATTTTATACAGTGGCTCCTCACCGTCATCCATTCCTTCTCATGTTCTACAGGCCACAGCGAATCACAGGGCCAAGTCTAACTTCAGTGATAAGTGAAGAAAAATATGCCTAGAGGGACTCTGGAGACAGCAGTTTCCACAGCAAACCACCACAGGGCGCCATATTGGCCGCACCCCTGAAAACCAGATTAGTCCTGTCTGAAGGAAGGCATTTCTTTTTTTAGTTCCCAAGATGATCACTAAGCAAGATAAAAGGTAACCCCAAATTAACTATTAACGCCAAGATTGCTATACTAGGGTATTACAGAAAAAAATAAAGAAGCAAGATCTACCTCCTAACTATATGCTGTCTGCAGGAAATCATTTAAAATATAAGCATACCAAAGCAAAACCATTCAGGAAAAAAGAGTGTCCAGTTAAGACTCATCAAAAGAAAATTGTAATGGTGTTCCCAGCATCAAAATAAGAGTTCAGAGTAAAATCTTGTGAAAGATGTTGAGATGTTCTCTCTAATCTTAGTGCACTCAAGTCATCCCAAAGGCATAACAGTTTTCAGTGTTTTTGGACTTTTTAACAGAGCGTGAATAGCATGAAATAAAAACAAATAGGTTTAAAGGATTACAACATAAATCCACAGTTATAGCTGGATATTCAAATAATTCTCTCACTGTAACTGATTAAACTCAAGTCAAAATATTGGTTACATGGGGTTTGGAGGCATGACTCAGTTGGTAGAGCACAAGCCAATGTGTTAAGAATCCTGATCTCAGACAAAAAAGAAGAAGAAAGAAAGGAAAAAGAAATGTAAGGATTTTTTTTCTCAAAGCCTTTAGAGTAAAATATATATACCTTGTAGTAATATATATATATAGTAATATAGTAATATATATATATATACCTTATAGTAAAATGTTTCTTTTGAAGTTCAGATTTTAAAACAGCAATTTTTCCTATTTCTTTCAAATTTCTCAATATACTTAAGGTATGAAATAATTTAAATTATGTTTATTATTGCAATGGATTTAAATCAGAAATCAGTAAGCAAATAATATCTACAAAAAAATCTCAGTTTATTTGAAAACCAAATAAAGGCCTCAAAACAACCCATATATCAAAGAAAAAGCCACTAGGAAAATGATAAAGTCCTTTGAGTTCAAAGAAGATGAAAATGAATTAATAAAAAATTAAGGCTAAAAAAATTAAGGTAATTTGACAGGTTAATAAGGTAATTGTGCATTACAAGTAGATTATCAATAGAATAATTTTCTCCATAGATATAGAAAAAGAATTTGACAAATTTGATACATATTCCTGATAAAAGCACATGAGCAAACTAGGAATGGAAGGAAACAGTCTCAATCCAATAAACAATTTCTAAAAAGCACTTAACCATTCTCATACTTAATACTGAAGTATTGAGAAATTTTCTCCTAAATTTTCCATCTTACAAAATTCTTCCTTAATCATTTAACTGGAGGTCCTTTTCCCCAGCAAAATAGTTCAATAAAAATCACCCAAAAGTATTTTCACAAGAAAAAACTTAGTTTAAAAAAAAAAAAAACACCCAAAAGATTACAAATCAAGATAGAGTAAAGCCACCAGCACAACCATGTTTACTGCAGTACTGTTTACCATAACCAGGGTATGGAACCAGCCCAGATGCCCCTCAGTGGACAAATGGATCAAGAAAATGTGGTATCAATACACAATAGAATTTTACTCATCCATTAGAAATAATGACATTGTACCATTTGTAAAGAAATGGAAACTGGAAAAAAATTACATTAAGTGAAGTAAGTCAGGGCCAGAGAAAGAAAGGACCTGTGTTTTCCTTTTTATGTGGAAATTAGATTCAGTATATAAAATTACAAATTATATATGTTGGGTGACAGGCAAGTATGTACAAATGTAGTAACTGAAACGGTAGATTCAAAGGAGAACTCAAATAGCGTAATTCCTTAGGAAGGCAAAGACAAAGTATAACAAAATCAAACACCAGGAAAAGAGTACTAGAAAGGGGGTAGGATGAGGTCCAGAAAGCAGGGGTAGATTAGAACAAAGAGGAGTAGAGGGGGGAATGCAGTCAAAATCCAATGTAGATCCTACTACATTAAGAAGAGTGAGGGAAGGGGTGAGCAGAGGAGGATGTCTCCGAATATTGAAAGAGGTGACATAGATCAAGGTATATTGTATTCATAAACCGCTTTGTTAAGTGGTACTTCCTTTGTACAAGCGAAGATAAAAATAAACTAAAGACACAAATTGCAAGGAAGAGATGAACAAAAAGTTTTCACAAATAATGTAATCATCCATGTGCGATACCATTAGTAATTTCTTAAAAACAAACAAACAGGAGTCCACTAGGGAGACACAGAACAAATTCGACACACAGCACAAAACTTTTCTGCGTGTTAGAGTTAAAAATGGGGTATTTCATAAAGTGATCAAATTCATCAGAATATGAAATGCTTAAGGGATAAACCTTCCAGAAGATGCGCTAGATCTCCCTGATGAAATGGCCAATCTTCTGCTGTGGGGATCTCCAGCTGCCCTAAAGAAATGCGGAGGTGTGGCCTCGGCCAGCCAGCAGCCTCCTGCCACGATGTCCAGTCCCCCAGGGACCCAGAGGTTTCCCACAGGGGTCTCGAACCTCTCGCTTAGAACCATCCCGAAGGAGCCCGTGGCAAAGTCGCTCACGTCACAGCAACCACCAAGCAGAGAGAAAATGGAAGTTTCTAGCATCACCTTCCGGGACATTCCCCCACGTCCCACACCCCAAGCACGGGGCCACCCTAGCTCCTGGCCCTTACTCCCTGATAAATGGCTTTAAAATAGTCCTCAGGCGACATTTTAGAACCCCAACTCCATGGATTGGAAGACTGATCATTTTAAGATGAATGTACCCAAGGGACACAGATTTATCAGTAGGGAAAGGTACCATCCAAGTCAAAATCTTAGCATATGTTTAGATAACTCAATAAGCCAATTCTCAAATCCCTATAGAAATGCAGAACCTCTCTGAAAGGTTTGAACACATGTGGAGAGGTAACACTTTCTTTTTTCATTTTAGCTCATTTTTGAGCTATTCTAGTTAATGAATGTGATAGTTGACATACTGCAGATGTATTAGATCAAGGAATCAGATTGTAAAAAGATCCAGAAATACATACGGATGTGTGTTTATTTGCTGTGTTATAACGGTGTCCGGGCAGCTCAGTGGGAAGAGATATTCTGTTCAACCAGTGGATTAAAATCATTTAGATAGCCCTGTGCAAACAAAGGAATGTCAGCTTTTCTCATAATACGTAGAAAAACCAACTCAAAGTGCTTCTGAAGACATAGGTATGAGATGAAGCTACAACCTGGTGTAGAAAATGGCATAAGAAAGTCATCTCGGATTAGCTCCGTGTCATTAGACAGCATTCATCTGAAAATGAGAACAAATTCGTCTTTGCCAATCTTAAAACTGTTGGTCTGAGCTCCAGTAGCTGGTGCCTGTGATCACTGCTAGTCAGGAGGCTGAAATCTGAGAATTGTGGTTCAAAGCCAGCCCAGGCAGGAAAGCCCGTGAGACTCTCCTCTTCAATTGATCTCACACACACAAACACAGAATAAAAGCTGGAAGTGGGGCTGTGGCTCAAGAGGTAGAGCACTAGCTTTGAGGGGGGAAAAACGGCACAGGAACAGGGCCCAAGTCCTAAGTTCAAGCCCCAGAACTGGCACATGCGCGCGTGCGCGCGCGCACACACACACACACACACACACACACACACACACACACACACACACACGACACCTGTTAGATTTTGGATTTTTTTCAAACATGGCGCAGAAAATGACAAAACAAACCTCAGACAAACAGAAAACTATTTGGAAAAGATGTATCCGAAAAGATATTTGCACTAGAATCTCCTCAGACACACAAAGATAAACAGAGGGGTAATTCAGGGAACGTGACGGAAAGAACTAAATAGACGTTTAACCGAAGGGTGCGTGAGAATGACACACACGTGAAATGTATGTTCCTCTTTAACAAGTCCAGAAATACAAATTAAAGCCAGTTGGGCACCTGAAGCCATCTGTATCAGACTGGCTAAAACTGAAATTGCTGCATCACAGTGAGAAAGATCTGAAGCAAATGAAATTCTTAACACATCTCTGGTGGGAACTCAAGCTGGCCCGGTTATTTGTGATGGGTATGTAATTCAGGGCCCTTGTACATCAGGCGAGCACTCCATCACTTAAACTGTATGATTTTGTTTATGAGGCAGAATCTTGGTACTTTCTCTGTGTGGCCAAGCCTTAAACCCATAATTCTACTGCTTCCATCTCCTGTAGGGTAGAGATTACCAGGATGGGCCACCAAGTCTCGCTTAAAAAAAAAAAAAATTAAATAACTTTACATATGCCTATCACATAGCCAGAAATTCAACTCTTAGTTCCTTCACCTAGAGAAAAAAAATGAAATTTTTGTATGCATAAGAAAACTTGTATGTGAATATGTCATCGCCATCTAATCAAGAGATACTATAAAACTTGAATAAAAACACAAATATCCCTTACGTGGATGAATGGACAAAGACATTACAGTATCAATCCGCGAAAATCACAAAAAACCACAAACAAAAAAAGTGCTGACCTTAAAAAGGAGCATACAGAAATCACAAGGAAAAATGGGGTGGTGTTTTAAAAAAAGAAAGGAGTTGTACTGGTGACACCCATCCAACATGGTATGTCTCAAAAGCCTTAGACAATGGGCAGGCAGGCAGAGACAGAACACTAAGTACTCTATTCCCAATTTAACATGTACACACTGCACCATCACCGTGATTAAAAACCTGTTAGCTGCTGTGGGGCGCCGTGTTCCACCTGATAGGTGGCCTGTGGAACTTGTGTGACAGATGCATGGCGTATTATTCCACACGCGTGTCATTGTCCATGGTGTACACACGCGTGGATACTGCAGATTCGACATATCAGTATTGGTCTGCTGTATGTCAAAGCTACAGCTCTTTAAATCTGAGCAGAAGTTACTAATTTCAGTGAGTGAATTAAGCCCCTGATTAGAGAGAGTTAAAGAAAGAATTTATCAGCTGGCTAAGCGACCTGAAGAAAATACCAACTGAAACACGGGTGGGAAATGGGAAAACGTGGGAGAAAGAATGGACTCCATTCAGGTGTTTTCATCTACATCTAATTGGATCCCCAAATGCTAGAATAGGAACAATACAGGAGAGTTTAATCTCTGAAGAGGCAACAGCTGAGAACGTTCTAGAACTGACCATAGACCTGATACTTGAACCAAAGTATTTTTAAGCAGTGTAAATAGAAAAGGACACGTTGCTCAAAGGAAAAGCAATCAAGGCGAAAGCTATTCATTTTATATAATCTGGCAGGCTGGTGATGAGCAGGCTCCTCCAAAGTATATGATAAATGAAATTTAACTATTGGCTAAGGTTGAATTCTGCCATGAAATTATTTTTCCAGAAAGTCCATACGATTTCATAAATTCTGATAGAATAAGTTGACATTCAACCTAAGCTTGCTATCAGCGTCCTTCAACAAACCAGCTGAAAATGTTCTTTAGAAGTCAAATTAAGGCAAAGTGGCACAGGTGAACAGAAAGCAAAGGAACTGATATAAACCTTTGAACAAACCTAAGTCCCTATAAAAAGATCGTAAATGTAGCTGTAATTGAAAGAGAGACATGTTTGAAATATAATCTACTATGTCTTTATCTTCATGTCTTTATATTCTTTGTTTTCTTTCATTGCAGGGTGATATTAAATATTAGATATCAACTTTAGATGTTTTGGAAGTATAAAAAGAAAATAAAATGCAGAACTTCCAAACAAATGGTATGCAATAAAGCAAAATGCAACAGAGCAAACAAAAATGATCAAAACTCTATAATAATGATACTTTAAAGAATCAAGAACTAAAGGAATCCTTAAAAGCTGGTGAAATTGAAAAGAGAAAGTTGGTAGAAACACCTTCAAAAGACATAAGCAATTACAGTAAATATCTGTAGCTTGAAACCGTTTATCAAATTGCATAAAATTAAACTGATCTCTGTGCTATAATTAAAAGAAACCTAAAATAATGAGAGGCCCTGTGAAACAGAAAACTAAAAGGTCAGGGAAAGAAGGAAGGAAGGAAGGAAGGAAGGAAGGAAGGAAGGGGGAAGGATGAAGGAAAGCAGTAGTGGAAAGGAAAGAGGGAGGGAAGGAGAGAGGGAGAGAGGGAAGGAAGAGCAGGAACAGGAAGGAAGGAAGGAAAGAAACGCACTGGGCTTTGTAGGAGTCCCCTAGGCCATGTTTCCTTTGATGTGTCCGCAGGCTAAGATCCAAAGACAAACAGAAACCATTCCTGGTTTGGAGCCTTAGCGAGAAAGGGCGAGAGTGTAAGGATTCCCGGTTCGGCTCAGAACCCCAGCTCGGGCCACACAGGCCAAGGCTGGACCCAGTGTGCACAGGTGCCAGTGTTCTCTCTGCCCTGCCCAGCCTGTGTTAGGGTGGCAAATGGCGTCCATGGGAAAGTGGAAGAGGGTACAACACTGGAAAAGTTGTGGAGGGTCTGGGTGCAGGAATGGCTAGACCAGCAGCAGGCAGCTCACCATGGTCAAGGTGAACAATTCCATCTTCAATTTCAATGTCAGTCATGTTGGGCTCAGGTTCCTTAGCCCTTCTGTGGCTCTGGGGAGCACTCTGTTTTTATTACCTCTTTCATTGGGTGAATTGGCCCACGAAATGTTGTATTTTGTTCTTACATCTGACTTCAACAGCTCCTCATTTAAGGTGTAAATGAATAGGCATTCATGTCTTTAAAGGCAGCTTTGAAATTTTACCATTTACAGAAATCTATTTCCAGGCATCTCCCTATCTTTGGAGATCATTACATCATTCCAGATCTAAGTTATTTGGCATTTTTTTTTTCTGGATTATGATCCAAACCCACATTTCAGGTACACTTGGAAGATGGGGGGGGGGGGGGAGAGCAAGGGTTAATTCCATGAATAGTAGAAAGGAGAGATGAGGAGAATCTAAATTACAAGAAATAAATGGGAATGACAAGTAGAATGCTGATTCTAGAAATAGTTATGGATTTGGTAATCGATTAATCATGTCTGTGTAATCTGAATGTGTAATCGGGACGTATAAGAGTCAACAAAACAAAGCATGGATTGGAAAGTCTGGGGAATGGGTGAAGGTGCTTTTGCGTCCAGGGCATGAAAACACAAAGAACAGAATTTGATTTTCACTGATAGGCGGGTTAGCCAAAAATTGTGAATTCTGTAGTATGACCTGTCTTATAACCAGATCTTTTAGTTGTAATTCAGTATGGTGGAGATAATAATAATAACAACAACAACAACAACAACGCATGTTTCTTCCCTCAAACCGGGAAGAGGCCCCGGAAAACAGATCTGTTTTATTGAGCTCCAGGTCCTTGTGAAATAAGTAATAAGAAACCGGATTTATCAAAGGCAGAGCCTTGAGGCTAACTTTGTGCCATAAATGTATCTGATATTGGAAAATACGTAGTTCTGAACCTAGGGATTATGTATCCTTAGAATTCTTTGCTAGACACCCAGTGACTCATGCCTATAATCCTGGCTACTCAGGAGGCTGAGATCTGAGGATTGCATTTTGAAGACAGCCCAGGCAGGAAAGTCTGTGAGACTCTTTATCTCCAATAAACTACACAGAAAAAGCCAAAAGTGGCACTGTGGCTCAAGTGGTAGAGCACCAGCCATGAGCAAAATAAGCTCAGGAATAGTACCCAGGCCTTGAGTTCAGTCCCCAGAACCAGCAAAAAACAACACACACACACACACACACACACACACACACACAACATACACACACACACACGTGCACACACACACACACCAGTTATCTTCCAGCTGTACGTCTAAATCCTTCATTTCCCAATCTCATCTTACATGTTTCTCTCTCCACCCTGCCTTACCTTGGCAAACACCTCTGTCCTTCCCCCGCTTAGCTTCTTAAAACCAAGATCAACCAGCCTGACATAGGCCTGAGAGATGAGATGCAGACTTGCAATCCAGGGACGTCATGGGGAATGCATTGTAACAATGAAAGGCTTGACAAGGACAGCACAGAAACAGGACAGGACTCCTCCATATGTCAAAGAAGAATTTAAAATACTGAAGCAGCCGGTGCCAGGGGCTCACGCCCCGTAATCCTCGCTGCTCAGGAGGCTCAGATCTGAGGACTGCAGAGTCAAACCAATCTCAGCAGGAAAGAGCTCTAAACCCTTACCTCCAATTAACCACCCGGAAACAAAACAAAACCAGAAGTGGTGCCGTGGCTCAAGTGACAGAGCACTAGCCTTGAGCAAAAAAAAAAAGCTGAGGGACAGGACCAGCACACACACACACACACACACACACACACACACACACACAATGCTTGAGGCAGATCAGACAAGTAGAACGAATAAAATGGAAAATGGTGTGTTTCATACATATAGGAAAGTGAGCTAGCATTTGGGTGAAATGGATGTCATAAAATTGTAAGCAACAGAGGTGAGACACCATAATGATCTTTTATTTTCTAATGCATCTACAGAATGTAATAGATCAAACATCCCTCCGCTGAACATTTAACATCTAGAATAAATCTTTTTTAAAAAGTCGAAGTCAAAGATCAACAAAATAAGCAGCAGGAACTGTGTGCCTGTAACGGGTAGGGTGGAGTCAAGGAGCAGGGAGGTGAAGGAAGAGAAGAAAGGAGGGAAATACTGGGGAAAAACAGAATGCACAGCCTACAAAATGAAGAAAAGAGAAGCAGGGGGTGGGAGGAGGGATGGGTGAGGCTGTTAAAAGGGGTGACACTGATCAAGATGTGTTGTGTCCATAAACTGCGCTGTTGAATGGCGTCTCCTTTGTACAACTACTTACAGGTCATTTTTCAAAAGCTAAAAAAAAGAGACGTCACAAATGGAAAGTATTTCAGAGGTAAAATTATTGAAAATCGCCACCATGTCATCTGTATTATATATATATATATATATATATATATTCTATATATATAGAAGTTCTATAAATATAGAAATATATGTAATTAGATCAATAGATAGATAGATAGATAGATAGATAGATAGATAGATAGATAGATAGATAGATAGATAGATATAGAAAGACAGAGACAGAGACAGGCAGAAACAGAGATTTACCGCTTAAATTTTGTAATCTGTCCTGGTTACCATTCCCGTCCAACCTTATTACATCAGATATACTCAACATACCACAATCTGAGGAATATTTAAGGTCTAAAACACCTCTGATCCCAGGAAATTTGGATCAACTCCTCAACCTGACGTTAAATGATGGTGGGTAAAGTGGGTTGGATTTCTAGCAGTTAAATGGTAGTTCTTCTATTTTTTTTTAACGGAAAAATGAGACTCATCTAATGGGTAGTGCCAAACAAGGGCTTGTTAATAAGTGACCGAACTACTGGAAAATCAGAAACACAGAGGAAGATAGCATATAAAGGATGTATGAGTAATTATAGTAATTATAGTTAGTCATTATAGACGGGCTAATCGCTCATGGAACTTTAGAGCATCTCCTATTTTGCAATTTCTTCCTTTTTTCTTTTCTTTTTTCTTTTTTTTTTGCTAAGACCAGGACTTGAACTCAAGACTTTGCCCTGGCTCAGCTTGGTTACTTGGCTGCCATTTCCCCAATTGAGCCACGCCTCCATCTTAGCTTTTTGCTGGTTAATGGCAGATGGACTTACAAGGACCTTTCTGTCTTTGACTGGCCTCCAACCCATGGTCCTCTAGATCTCAGCCTCCTGAGTAGCTAGATGGGAGCCACCGCAGCCCAACAACCATTTTTTAATGATTATATCCAAGATTAAATATGATACTACTGTTTGACTATTGAAGGGATTCTCCTGGAATAATTTATTCGAAGAGCAAACGATTTCCTGCAACGGCTTGAAGTGAAATGCAGTATTTGCAGGGTTCCCCACACAGACAACATCAGACCCGACCCGATTCAGCGGAGACGCTTACCTCCTGATAGTTGGGTGATGCGGGGAAGTTGGAAACTTGTCATAAAGGTAGTCGCACGTCTAGGGGATCATTTTCTAAGGGCAGCTCAGCATTAGAGGTGAGTAACGATGGCGTTGCTATGGACAGGAGAGCCCTATCATTGTCCCTCTGAGTTAAGACTTGGCATCCAGAGGACTTCACAACCACAGGGCACCAGGCAAAAAGCACGTAAGATGTGACTGTAGGGCCACGGATTTGGAAAGGGTGTGTGTGAGTGTGTGTGTGTGTGTGTGTGTGTGTGTGTGTGTATGTGTTGGGGTGGGGGGAGGGGGAGGGACCTAAAGGCTCAGTTGCTCTTGCAAAGATTATCCAGCATTAATTGGAAACACAGATGGAATCAATACTACTGTCTAGAGTATTCTGGGGAGCAGGGCTGGGAGTGGGGGGCAAAGGCCAAGATGGGAAAGGTGATCAGCGGCACACTGATGGAAACCTGGGAACAAAAACTTTCTGTGAGTGCAAACAGGGGCAGGAAAAAGTCAGGCCAGCATGCCTCCGTAATGCTGATTCAGCAGGAGAGGCCCTCCCTCCCTCCCTCCTTCCCTCCCTCCCCCCCTCTCTCTCTCCCCCCCCCCCATGCTTCACTCCAAGCCATTGTAGAGATGGCCACCTAGAGGGTGCAGCTCAAACTCGAGCTCTTAGAGCCGGGCTCCTTCCTTTGTGGTCAGGCAGCCCCACTGGCTGGAGCATGGCGATCATATAAAGGTCTCCATTGTGGGCCTGCTCCTTCGCAGCCTTCCCCCAAACCAGCCTCGGACCCCAGGCTTGCAGTGAGTCAACGGCTGGTGTTGAAAACGCCCCTCTGCAGATACAGACTCCGCTCTGTGATTGACTGAAAGTCCTTCCACTTCTTCCCTTATTAAAAGTTTAGCTGTGATTTTTTTTTTTTGGACTCATTTAAAAAAAAAAATGTGTTTTCTGCTCTGGGCGCTGGTGGCTTATGCCTGTAATCCTAGTTACTGAGGGATGTGAGGTACTGAGGAATGTGAGTCGAATTTTCCTCAGGCAGGAAAAGTACACAAGACTCTTACCTACAATGAGCCACCAAAAAGCCATAGTGGAGCTAGCCTGGAACTGAAGAGCTTAGGGACAAGTGCCCAGGCCCTGAGTTCAAGTCTCTCCCTCCCCCCAAAAATTGTCTCTTGGAGAGTCAGTTCTTCTAATCCTTTTCCTCTTAATTTTTTTTTTCCTCCTGAAAAGTAAGACCACATCAACAGAAAAAGCTGGAAGTGGCGCTGTGGCTCAGGTAGTAAAACGCTAGCCTTGAACAACAACAACAAAAAGCTCGGGGGCAGCACCCAGGCCCTGAGTTCAAGCCCCAGGACTGGCAAAAATAAAACAGGCTAGAGACACGGCTTAAGTAGTAGAGCACCAACAAAGTGCCCAGGCCCTGAGTCCAATCCCTGGCATATAAAAAGGAAAAAAACCCACCAGTTTTGTTTGACCACATACATAGATTAAAAAAAAAAATCTTTCTGAGGTTAGTGTGTTGGTCTTATGACTGGTACATCTTTATTCTCGATGCGATGTAACAAAGCCATCTGGTTGAATGTCCACACTAGAAGTAGGCATTCTCCTTGCACATAATTGTGGCAAATAGCAAATGTTAATCTGCAGTCACTGAGTTTTGGAGTGGGCCATGCGTCATTTGGCACTGACATCTCAGCAAGGTCTTCCCTTGGTTATAAAAGGCTGCCTTTCCACACCAGCCTTCCCTTCTTGGACTCTGTTCTAATGGGAACAAATAGGAGGACAGAGCAAATTGTGTTTCCTTCCGTGTTACCGCTCCCTCAACTTTTCCATAACCAACACGTCCAATTTTTCACGTATTTTCTATTCTGTCATCAATTTGAAAAAAGAAAAGAAGAATGTTTGAGGAGCACAGTACAATGGTGGCAACCACCGAAAATGAACTCCAGGGAGAGAATGAAAGAACAATGGAACAGGTGACCGTTGCCATGTTGGAGGTTGAGCCATGATGCCTCATCATATGCTTCTCCTCAAAGAGAAATTTGTATTTCTGTGAAAGCAATTGATATTTGAACCACTTCCTAGTTTTCTTTTGAATAATTAAAATCCATGTGAGAGCCCAGTATTTGCGAAGTTTGAATGGCATTAGGAAGTTGCCAATTGGCATGGTTTGGTAGCTCTGCTATTTGTTTCAGTTTTGAGTTGGGGAATATTTTTGTATTCCCGGAGAAGCTGTTCTAAAATATGTCATCCATTTCACATTTTATCCCTTGTTAAGCTCATATTTTTCTGCCATACAAAAATAAATAAATAAAACACTCACTGGGGGCTACAGAATGGTCATAACATCGGGGAATTGGCCCCAGTCCAGATTAACCAGGAAGTGGCATCGAGGTAGCCAATTTTTGTTGTTTTTTTTTTTTTTTTTCATTCTGAATTTGATATCTGGCTCGTTTTTTTTAAAGCATAAATTTTGCACTAAGTTGAGTTATTTTCATTCAAGAAAACCTGATCCTATTTTGGCATTCTCTTTTTATAGACTCTACCCTGTACTACAAATGTTCAGTCTCTAATTATAGCTCACTTAAATACCTGGATTAAGGAATTACGAGCTATATCAGGGATTTGGACTAGATGGGAAATGAATTTCATGCCCAGGGAGAAAGTAATCCTGGGTCTGTTGTGTGGAAGATGATTTCTCTTGGATGTCTCTTTGGATATTCTAAATACCCTAAGTTGGAGCTTGCTGCCCTTTCTGTAGTAACTGAGCACAGGATTGTGTTAGCTAGGTATCGTGTCTTCTTACACATCAAGTATAATACCCAGTTTGGGTATTGAACAGAAATACTGGAAGCAAGCGGCAAATCAATCATCTCAAACTGCGCAGGGAAGATCTCTGTCCGTTGAAGGCATTCTTCCACGTGGGCAGATTCAAAAGGGGAGATGAGCCAGTGTGGGGAAACCTCAACCTCCCATGTTGAGCTTGCATCCGCTGGTTTTCAGCCATAGTTTTTCTTTGGAAAATCATCATTTGAGAGCTTGGAAGAATCTGAGAAACAAATATACTTCATGTTTGCTGGTGGATAAACATACTTTCTAGGTGACTGATGTAAAACAAAGGCACATCATTACCTTTACTTGCTAATGCATTAAGGTGCATAGAGATCATTTCAATTCAAGGTTGCCAGAATTCTAAAATCCTTCTCTGTGTTCACTTCTTGATGAGAGAGGATCGTCTTTATGTCTGGCTATTTGCTAATGTTCAAGGTAGTGTTACATAGGAGAAAACCTCAAATTTTTGTTTTCTGTTTCCCTCGCTGGGGTTTCTCTTAACCATGAAATTCTAGTTTTTCTACGCGTTTGCCCATTTTCTTCGTAAAATAACAGAAAGAGGTAAGAAAGAGGAAGCAGAAGGAAAGAAAACAAAGAAAGGAACTGAAACAAAAACGAGGTTGAAGGGCAATCCCATTTCCATGCAAACCCAACTTAACCAGTCATTAATGGGTTCAGGTCATAGTACCCCGACTTTCCCTCCTCAGGAGCTTCCGATCCTGCGCAGTGTGACATAACATCGTCAGTGTTTCTGACACCTAATTCTGGAAGACACGATTTCCAGCGTGCATGGGGAAATTTTTCCCAGGGAGCTTAATCATCTGAAGCTGTGTGTCTCACATTCTGTACCCAATACTTTTCTCTTTGGAAAAGGGATCGATTCGAATTAATATTAAATAACAATACACAAAAGAGCTTTAGCCACCACCGTTAGGTTAATCGTCTCTACTTTCCTTTGAGGGGAGGGGGGGAAAAGTTAAAAATACAGAATGCAGGTTGACGTTCAAGAGGAAGTCGAGTCATTTAAATGATAGAGGAGAAGTCTGGCGATCACTCTCAGCTCCATAGGATACCTGTAAGGACCAGTTTGGAACTGATCCTTTTGAATGTTGCAGCTCTTTGTATTAACTATCGTTATATTAACTGTTTTGAAAGCGCATGTATCCATAGGCCTACGTTCCCAGAGACATCAAGATGGCCTCGTCTTTTAAAATATGCAAATGCATAATTAAAAAAGACCCTAGCAAACAGCAAACCCTAGGACAGAGATTCAAGGAACAGAACCAGAAAGTTCCAGCAGATCTGGTGGCTGCCTATTTTGGAAGACAATAGAGCTTGTGAATTTTCATCTTTCTCTCCAGGCAGCTAGCTTAGTCTGGTTAACCGAAATTGTTGAGTAATTGTTCTGTGGTTGGGAACAAAATGTTGAATTAAACTGTTCTCAGTACAATAATTGTGTGATTATAGCATTTATGTTGCTGGCCAAAGGAACAATCATTAGGTTTGGAAGACTTACCAAAACCACGAGTACAAAAAAAAATGCAAATCACATGTAAATTGCTGTTCAATACCTATAGTGGTTTAGAAATAGGACAAAGTGTAGAGTACATTTCTAGTGTTGTTTTTTTTTTTAAAAAAAAGATAAACCTGGAAATCTTGATTGTACATTTAGCATAATACTGAAATTAGGAAGTGGCAGAAATGCATTCGCTTTAGGGGTTTTTTTCTTGTCTACACTACTTACATCCTCGGCCACGTATTTATTTCTCTCCACATCTCCCTCTTCTTTTGTTCCAGGCTCCAGACCCATTTCTCCTAATCTCTTTTCTCAACTTCAGCATTTTTTAACTCTACATAGTTGTTGGAAAAGTTTTTTTTAATGTTTTTTTCCCTCCTTTTTCTCTCCTACTCAAACTTAAGTGTTGAAAGGAACTTACCAACCCATGAAGCATTAGGGTTCGTGGAGAGGAAGACTTAAGAAGAGAAACTGTCATCCAGTGGAGCAAATTCCAGGGGCTAATAAAATGGAAATGCTGTATTGCTTGCGTTTTGAAATAGGATGAATGCACACGCTGAAATACGATTTGTTTATTTTTAGCCTCATGGCATTCTTGCGAGTGAACCATTTACAGATTAAGATCACGATCCGATTTTGCAGACTCCCTGAGATTTAGTCAATAATGGGAATTTGAGTGTAGATCCATCAATGAAAGCTTGTCATTTCCAACGATGAATGATGGGTGAGCGACACATTGACATTGTGTACTCAGATAATTCATGATTTACGGTGACAACCTGTTTTGTGGTGAGCAGTGTGAGGTTCTGAACTCAGGACCCTGAGCTCTCGAGGTTGGCTCTACAGCTCGAGCCACGCGGATGGAAGTCTTTTTCTTTACAAAGGTTTTCTATCAGGAGGTTCTGCTATATTTCATTTTATTTTTAACGTGAAATGTTAAACTGAAATGTACTGAAGGGGTGGGCCCAATCGCCTGTGAATACTCCAGCTCAGGCAGAAATAACCAGAATGCTGAAAAAAACCTTAACTGTACATCTCCCTCCTCTATAATTAGAAATATGTTTAACACTGAAATTTACACCACCGCTTGGGCTTAGTTCCCTTAATTACTTGCGTGTCACACTGGAGCTCTTACTTCCTTCATAAACTTGTGTAAACGCTTTGCCGCGAGGGTTGGTTTAAAAAGCCGATTATCAACTATGTCAGGCAGATATCAATATGGCTCTCGTGTTCCCTTTTTTTTTTAGGTTTTTATTTCAAATAAATGTCATAGCAAAGGGCTGTCATTTCACATGACCATCGGTGCTTAAATGTGTTTTTTTTTCCTTTTATGACTATCTTTAAGTAGTTGTACAAGCGTTGCCATTTAAGAGGGCAGTTTATGAACACAATATATCTCGATCACATAAAAATATTGGTACTTGTACCTGCTTCCCTTCCTAGTCGAGATCAGTCAAAAGTATCCAGAGTGAAAATTTTAAAGATTTCAATTTCCTTCAAATCCACACGAAGTTAGATGATCTTTATGTTCCAAGATTTAAGTCAACTGCCATCTTATTAGCAGTTAGTACCTTATCACTTTTATTTTTTGGAAATAAAATTTGCAAAATATTTTTATATAGACATTATCTGTTCCCAGTTTTTTCAAAGGCAGAAACCTTTCTTGTTTCAGGGAAGAAGATTTTGTACGAACAGCTCAAAATGTTGTGTGCAAAGTTTTTATGCTTTGTCTGTGATGTTGATTTAAAAAAAAATAACATGGGGGTTTTGAATTTATTCTTCTTGATTGCTTTCTCCAATAATGCAATCCTCAAACTGTACAGGTTTTGAAATGCTAACCACTCCATAATATTAAATAACCTCTAATTTCTGCCAGCCACCCACACATTAATTAGAGCAAACACAGAGATTTTAATGATTCCACTTGTCAATGGCAAAGCACACTGAAAAAATACAGATCCTATTTCAGTAATCAAATTGTATTTCTAAAGGAAATACAGACTCAATTCCTAGGTAAATGTTTCATCTTCTTTTAAAATGTACCTCACCGACCTGAAGTGAAAGAGAAAAATCACTCACGCCATAAGTGAAATTGTTGCTTTTGGAATCCATTTCTTAATAGGAGCATTTTTCCTTCTGCCTAAAAAAATCACATTTTCATATTATCGTTTTGCATAACACTAAGTCTCTGGAATCTTGCTTTATAGTTTAGCATGTGGAAATGCTTATCGTTGAGCATGTAAATAATTTTTACAAAGGTTCTCAGGTCTTGCAGTGTGTTTATTTTTTTGCAATTATTCCATTTGGAATTCTACCTATGTCCATACGATTAAAATCGATAATTATGTTGTCCAGATTGCCTAATCTGCTATGAGCAATTAAGAAAGTTGTACGAAAATGTCCCCTCATGTTGGGGCCGATAATTGCTTCTTCTAATGCACTCAGTTTTTGCCTCATAAATTGTGAGACTATTTTATTAGCTACATATAGCTTAAGAATTATTGTACTTTCTTGTTAAACTGGAACTCGTCATGTTAGTTCTGGATGCTCACTTCCCATGATTACCCTTTGTGCATTAAAGCCTACTTTGTCTGACATCAGTATAGCCACTGCAGGATCTTTGAGGTGAACATTTTTTGATTAATATTGGTGTGATATAACTTTTTCCATCCTTTAGAACTTTTTGTCATCAGGAATCAATTGTATCTCACAAGCAAAATGCAATGGGACATTCTTAAATACCCTCTCTGTTGGCCTCTGTCTTTCATTTTGTGAGATGAGTCCCCTTTCTGTGTATTGCAAATGACTTGATTTTCTCATTTTAATCAGGCCTCATGTTGTTATGCATCTTTTTCCCTTTATAAGTTATATGTGTTAATTGTTGTCTCTTTTAATAATAGTTATAATGCATTTCTTTTTCACAAACAAGACTATTTGCTGTATAGATTTCAGATTCTTTGTTCAAAGTGACAGAAAACACTCCAGTGAACAATTGTCCGTAGGTAGGCTGCTTGGAAGTGGGTTGAAGGTCTGACACTTGCTATCTGTACAGACGTAGGTTTAACCCAGTTGCATTGTCTCTACATTGGTGGTGATAAAATCATCTTGTCTCGTTGGGCTAGGATAGGCTAGTGTGTGTGTGTGTGTGTGTGTGTGTGTGTGTGTGTGTGTGTGTGTGTGTGTGTGTGTTGGTTGGGTTTGGTTTTTCTTTTCTCATCTTCTTTTTGTGTGTGTTCAGTTTGTAAATGACTATGATTTTATTACTGTTATCTTTAAGTAGTAGTACCACCAAGGAGCTGTCATTGGACAAAGTAGTTTATGAATATAATGCATCGTGATCCATGTCACCCCTTCCAAAATTCTCACCCATCCCTCCTGTACCCACCTCCTCCCCTCTTTGTTGTAGGTTGGGTGTGTGACTACATTTACACACACACACACACACACACACACACGCCCCTCCCCTCTTCATTCATGCGCTCCTTTCCCTTGACTCCACACTTGTTTTATTTAGCTACACTCTGATTTTTGCCTTCCTGAGGAATTACACTACTTGAGACCTCCCGTGGCGGGGCTTTGAAGAACCCCCCATCAGACCACGGCCTCACACATACGACGCACACTAGGCATGCGTCACACACGCCGTGTGTTTAAACAAGGAGTTCACTGAGTTTAAATAAGGAAAGGTAGATCTGAAAATGCCAACACACCACGCAATGAAGCGAGAGAAATGAAAGTGTGATGACCATTAGCAGCAATCAGAACATTTCTGGGGCAGGGCAGACAGAGAGAATTCCCGCAGTCAGGGATGTTTCCGTGGCCTTCCCTACAACATCTAGATAAATTAGAATTGTCCCAATTTTGAGGGCTGGAAAAATTTGTTTTTCAGTCAAGAAAGCAGTCTGGGGACCCACCATATTACAGCAGCCCCTCTCTACTTAAAGATTATTACGTGAAGGCAAATCATATGCTGCATGCTAGAAACCATCAGCACGGCCTAACAACACAGAAAGACAGGCCCTCCTCCTCCGTTGTCATCATCGCAAATAAGGTGAAGCACTTGACCATTCCACGAACGGTGTGTGTTGCTGCCTGAAACACTCAAAAGCCTGTGGATTACCTAAGTGACCCTGCTCTCAGGGCTGTCCAATGGAGAACAGTATCCCCAGAGGTTCAGCTCAGATCGCATTGACCAATGCTCTTTCTAGCAATCTCATGCATTTTCTTTGCAGTGACAAGTGTCCTAGTGCGTAGTTTGCTGATTTGGACACTCGTCCAGGACGCACTGCCGTGCACTGAGTACAGTCAGAGACTGTACCACCAAAGAACACGATTTCTTACTTGCCATGGAAGGGAGCAAGAAAACTGGGTGCTGTTTTCTAACATGGCTGCGTGAGAGGATACTTTTAGTCTGTTTGTAGGAATTCTGCTTTAAAGACTTCTTTTTGGGGGGGTGGGAGGAGGCGGGGGAGTTGTGGGGCTTGAACTCTGGGCCTGGGCGCTGTCCCTGAGCTCTTCAGCTCAAGGTGACAGCTCTACCAACTTGAGCCACAGCGCCACTTCTGGTTTTCTGGTGGTTTATTGGAGATAAGAGTCTCACAGACTTTCCTGCCTGGGCTGGCTTTTGATCCACAATCCTCAGATCTCGGCCTCCTGAGTAGCCAGGATGACAGGCATGAGCCGCCTGCACCTGGCTTAATGTCTTCTTTTACTACGGATAAGCAATATTTCATTACTAACCCGGTGAACTCTGGGTTATGAGCGGGTCACATGAACCAGCATCTCCTAACTGAAAACACTGAATGATCCTGGGAAAAATTGAATTGAAGACATAAGAGCTTGCTGGACTTGGGTGGCTGACACCTGTCATCCTAGCTAATTGGGAGTCTGAGATCTGAGGGTCGCAGCTTGAAGCCAGCTGGGGCAGTGAAGTTTATGAGACATTGAACTCCAATCAAATAGCAACAACAGCAACAACAAAATGCTGGAAACGCAGTTATGGCTCAAGTAGTACAGTGTCAGCCCTGAGCAGAGAAGTGAGAGTGTGAGGTCCTGAGTTTGTTCCTTAGCACGAATGCACGCAAACACACACACACACACATTTATGAGGTTAGAATCACATCTTGTTGTGCCCCAAATTTAAGGGAGTAGCTATTTACTTGAATTTTCATCAAAAGAGTTTATTTTTAATTTTTTTGTGAGGCTTTTTAGGTTTTTTTGAGAGAGGCATTTGAAAGGTCATGTCTGTAAATAAGGCTCTGGATTTCATGCATTTCTGTACTTTCTTTAGATCTTGCTGGTAAGTGACATAGCCTGAATTTTAAATGTATTCAGCACCATCCAGCTCTTCCCATTGGACTTATTTTCTAAGTGGTTTTTACGTTTACATCCATTCCTTACGAGTAACCACAGTGTGCATCTTCCTCATAAATAACATGCAACATCAGGTCTTAGGTTATTTCTTGAAAAGCCCCTCAGAATTCTCTCTGTATATGGAGATTATTTCTCTACCGAATAAAATACACAAAACCTTTTAGCATCACCATCAGATCTGGGACTTGGGGAAAGTAAACAGTGTGTGTGTGTGTGTGTGTGTGTGTGTGTGTGTGTGTGTGTCAGTGAATGGGTCCAACCAGTAATTTGCCAGGGTTCAAGACATCACTTTAAGGAAAAAAAAAATATATCACCAATTGTAAATAAAGATGAAATCAAACCTAAGACCCATTGAATAACTAGAATATTTAGTAAGCTCTGAGCTATTACAAGAAGAAACTGCATCGACTTTTTTTTTAAGGCTAAGTACATATTTTCATATCCAGACCAGCCACCTTCGATACACTGCCCTGTGCAGGTACTGATGACATCAGCTAGTATGCTTGGCTGTGCCTTGATCTTCAAAACAGCTGACCCTGAAGACAGACACGGGTCACTTCAGCCTAACCTAGTGACCACCCGGCCCGCAGACCACACATAAACCAAAGAAGGAAACACTGTTAACCGCAGTAGTTGTCTTAAGCCTTTCCCATCTCCCCAGCCATCTGGGTGGGATTTTTCTAGAAGTCTGAGAAGTTGGTCCCCTCACCTGCCTGAGGCTTCCTCCGCTCCTCTTCCAATTTTGCCAATGGCAGTTGCTGTCCTCACCGCAATATTGTTGGAAACTCCAAAGAAGTGGGCGCAGAGTGCCCACCCCATGCACTGGCAAACAGGCGGGTGGTCCCTGGAGAGTTCCGATGGCCATAAAAGCAGCGAGGCTCAAGACTAAGTCAGGTGAAGTGCTTTCTGCATTGGGAGCATGGGCAAGAAAGTCCATTCATTAATTCTGTCTATATTTAAAGCATTCAATATGAAGTATATTTTCATACTCAAGGATGTTAACATACCTATCCTATCAATCTGCATAGTTAATTTCATCGTGTGTGTGTGTGTGTGTGTGTGTGTGTGTGTGTGTGTAGTAAACATACGGACACTATGATCTTAACAATACCCAGCATACAATAAAATAGATTCATTACAGTCTTCGCGGTGCACAGTGGACCTCATGCTACACGTTTCCATCTTGTTCTCTTTGGTCCACCCATCAGTGACCATGTTAGCCCCCTACCCCATGTTCTATTTCTGCATATTCTACTTTGGTTGGAACCTGCTTATGTTAAGTGAGATCATGCAATGCTTTTTCTGTTCTGCATCTGGCTCATCTCAGGTAAGCTAATGGCTTCCAGTTTCATCTATAATGATAAGAATGGTAGGATCTCAGGGATTTTTCCCCCTTAAAATTGAATTATATTTCTTGGAATAAATATATATGTATGTATATAGAATATATACATATAATAATATAAATATATATGTGTGGGTATAGAATATGTGTATGTGTGTATAGATGTGTATAAATGCGTATAGGCGAAGCATATATATAAATTGATGTGTGTACATAGGTACATGTATTGGCGTGTATGCATACATGTCTACATACGTACGCATGTACATATGTCCATTTACCCAGCAGTGGATACCCGCATTGTTCCCACACTTTGGCCCTGCAGGTGATTTTGCAGTGCGCATGGGTGGAATACGACTATTTGTATAAGATGTTGAGTTCATTGTCTTCCTGTACGTGCCCAGCAGAAAGGTTGCCCTGTTGCTTAGTAGCCGTGTTTTCGATATTTTAAGACCCTCTTCCACACTGTTGTCCATAACGGCCGCCCTAAGGTACATTTTCACCCACAGCATACAAGGTTTCTCTCCTCCACGCCCTCACCAGCCTCTGTTACCTCTTATCTTGGGCCTAATAACCAACAGGTGTGATATGACGTCTCAGGATGCTTTCATATATGCTACTCTTTTTCATACACCTGTTGCCTGTTCTTGCATCGACACAGGAGAAATGTTGATTCCTTTATTTTGTTTCTTGCCCACTTTTCAGATTGGCTTTTTTTTTTTTTTACTTGTTTTGTGTTTACTATTGACTTCTCAGAATTCCTTCTGTATTGGATGTTCTCATTTCTTACCTTTTGTCTGCTTCCTTTTCTTGATTGTTGAAGTTTTCAGCTACACCAGTTACAATCGTGTTATACCATTGGTGGAAGAATAGATCTCTTGACCAGAAGGAATTTAAAAATCTGTTGGCAACCAGTAAAGCAACATAGCAGGAGAGAGACAATGTGAAATCATGTTATAATCCGATCCTTTTGGCATGGAAGGAAAATAGCCTTAGAAACGAACAGAAATGGTCAAAATTTGGGAGGAGCTTGAAGTAGATGTTACTAATACGTAACCTGTGAAAATTCTGTGTTGAAGTGAAAAACTTCCATTCCATTCCTGATGCTTCTTCCTCAAGTTTCAAAGAGCTGTCTTCCTATTGTCCACTGACTGGGCAGAAGCTGAAAGCAACCCAAGATAGTTAGCAAATGGCGTAAGATAGCATTTCCTATTTTAAATCCTTCAGTGCTATGCTCCGGACAAGATGGTTTTGTTAGATCTTTGCTTAACTGTTTGGTAATCAGATTATTAAAGAAACATATATGCACAGAGAGAAATGGCAACGTATTTTGTGCAGAAAACATAAAGCAAAACAGAATATACAATCAAAATGCCAATCTTGGTATAAAAATGGTTTAAAAAACAGGATTTTATATTTTGACGATCATTTAAATGTGATCCTTCATTGTAGTGAGAAAAAAAAGTAGGAGTTAATTTTGTTTCTGTACTGTCTGTAAATTCATATTTTGATTTCAGAAAGTTGTTAGAACAGTTTGTTTCATAACCTGTTAGAGCTGATTAACTAGGGGATCATACGGAATTCCCAGAATCTTTCTCTGTCAATTCTTCGTATGGATAAGATTGGCAATAGCAGCCCCTTAGTTACTAATTTCAAGAGGCTGGATAAAGAATTAATGAACTAATATATATATATATATATGCAAATACTTTATGAAAGTACAAAACATTGTTGTACTAGCATAAAACATAACCATTTCAAAGCATGCTCAATCTTGCATCAGGCAGCGGTGTGTGTGTGTGTGTGTGTGTGTGTGTGTGTGTGTGTGTGTGTGTGTGTGTGTGCAAGAGAGAGAGGAGACTTCAGGTTTCTTTGAGTTTGAACAGAGTTTATGTATACGAACATACATTTTAGCATGTACAACTCAATAGTTTTCATTCTTTTCACAGTGTATCCAGACTCTCTTTTGTTTCTATGTGTATGCTTTATGTGTATGTGCATATCTTACTGTAGATCAAACCTAGGGCACGCTAGGAAAGTACTGTACTAATTAGCTGTGCCTTCAGCCCTACACTGTTTTCCTTATACTCTCCAAATTCCACACTCAGCAATCACCCAGCTTACCGTACCCTCATTTAATAATTTCTAGATACTTAAAAAAAATTGTCTGTCCTGGGCCTTGAACTCAGGGCCTGGGCGCTGTCCCTGGGCTTATTTTTGCTCAAGGCTAGCGCTCTACCAGTTAGAGCCACAGTGCCACTTCCGGCTTTTTCTGTGTCTGTGGTGTGACCCAGGGCCTCATGCCTGCTAGGCCAGCACTCTACCACTGAGCCACCTGCCCAGCCCTGATTATCCATTTTTAATGTCGAGATTTTTCCTGGAGTCATGAGACAACACTTATGATGGAAACGTCTCCTCTTTATGACAATACTCATCGTTTTGCTTCCATGCTGACCTTAATTGAAGGCCTATTCAGAGGTTCCTTTTCAAGGATGTCACCCTCTGGTTTTGAAAATACAGTCTAGGGGCTGGGAAGATGGCTCAGTGGTAGAGCGCTTGCCTTGCATGCCTGAGGCCCTGGGTTCGATTCCTCAGCACCACATAAGCAAAAAAAGCCAGAAGTGGCGCTGTGGCTCAAGTGGTAGAGCGCTAGCCTTGAGCTGAAGAGCTGAGGGACAGTGCCCAGGCCCAGAGTTCAGGCCCCATGACCGGACCCAAAAAGAAAAAAGAAAATACAGTCTGTTCTGAGATAAGAAGAATTGGTCAGTCAAACCTGCCTAGCCTCAAGAACGAAATTTCCTCTCCTTCCAGTAACAGAAGGCTTCCCTACACCAGTTGAACTTGGCCGTAGCCTAGGATCGCTGCCAACAATAAACACATCGCAGACACGGAAGCCGCAGTAGTGAAATGAGGCAGCCATGTACCATCGCTCTCCCTGTTAGATGCAGGGGCGAGCCGGTTAATAAGAAATGACAGTTGCTCCAGACGAGACGTGGAGGAGGCTGGGTAATCCCCGTCTGGCCGGGAAATCGCCCTGGCCTGGTAACATCTCCAGGCTCACAAACTCTCTGCGTCTCTATCACCCCGCTCCATGCTTTCCTCATACAAATCCAGCTCCTGAGGCCTAAACTCGGAGCATCCAGGGGCTCATTCGTGACAGAGAAGAGGAGGGGGAAAAAAGGGAATGGGAAAAAAGAAAACCTGATAGGCAGTTTTGAAAAAGAAAAGGCAGAGAGAGAAAGAGAGAGAGAGAGAGCTACTTTCCTGCTTCAGTGCAGTATTTGCTTCTGTAGTGCACACGGTGAGCAGGAAGAGCATGCATGCGCTGCTCCGCAGGGCTTGGCACTGGCAGGTTTGAAGGCACGGGGGACGGGGATGTGTGGGAGCTACCAATTGGGCTGTGTCAGCCCCGGAGGGAACGTTAACACTTGCCACGGGACAAAAAGTATTTGTAGTCATCAGATAACTTTGCAGTCAGTTTCAATAACATCACTCTCTCTCTTTCTTTCTCTCTCCCCCCCTTACTATCTTTTTTTTTTTTTTCTTCATCTTGGCAGCCGAGCTCTTAGTAGAACCATCTGTCTTTCTATTAGTATTTTTGAGGCCTGTTTTGAAGCTGCCTTGCTTGGCATAGTCACTTTTATCCTTGGAAACAATTTAAAAAATAAAAAAAAAAAAATTAAAAAATAAAAAGTTCCGTGGCTTTTTGCCGAAGAAGTGTACTATGTAAAAAAAAAAAAAAAAAAAAATCCACATGGCTGTTCATTTTTGTTCTCGAAGAACGTGGCTACCTGTTCTTTGTCTCACATCAGATCAATTTAGGGGTGACTTTTGGTAAGAAGGAGAGGCAGCAATTGTGAATTTAGCCTTTTTTTTTTTTTAAATCTTCCTGTAGCCCTTCTGAAATTTTTCTTTAATCTTCCTAGTAGACTAAGTGCAGGAGACACTGCTTAATTTTTAATGATTTTTGTTTCTCTAAAAGACAGTCACAGGGAGGGAGAGTGACAAAAATCAACTTTCTTGTTGATGAAGTAAAAAAAATGACAAACTATGAGTGGTTCATTGACGATCCCACAGGTCTGTTGTGGCTGACAGGGAAAATCAGCTCTGTTCTTCTGCTGATTCCAGTTTGAATCATTAGACAGCGTTTACCTGAACCCCTGTCGGCATCTCATTTGACTATTATATCCTTCGTCTTCCCAGAAACGGTTGTACAGGGCCGTCCTGGCTTCAGCCGTTGCCAGCCCCGATTGAAGGTGACAAAATTCCAGTCATAGGTGGACTTATCCCTAAAGATGACACGCATTCCTTTCGCACAACTCCAGGGGAGAATTTGCAAACTTTCAGACCTTTCCGTCTATTTGCCATTGGACCGATTTCAGCCATGCAGCTACTCACTGCTATTATTTGGTACACGCTGTGAACACATCTCCCAGAAGAAATGCCTTCCTCTCGCCCTCTTACACCTGCTCGGCCCTGTCCAGAACCTGCTCGTGAGAGCCTGAAGCTTCTCCGAGCTCTCTGGGTTTTATGTTGTTGTTGTTGTTTTCTTTTTTTAAGGACTTTCAGAGCAGTTTCAGTTCAACAGAACAATTTATGAGCCCAGGACATCTTTTTTTGTTTGGTTGGTTGGTTTGGGGTGGTCGTGGGGCTTGAACTCAGGGTCTGGGCGCTATCCCTCAGCTCAAGGCTGGCGCTCTACCACTTGAGTCACAGCGCCACTTCCGGTTTTCTGAGTGGTTCATTGGAGGTAAGAGGCTCACGGACTTTCCTGCCCGAGCTGGCTTTGAACTGGGACCCTCGGATCTCAGCCTCCTGAGTAGCTGGGATGATAGGCGTGAGCCACCAGTGCTCAGCGTATGGTCTCTTCCCACACCTGTCATCCCAGCTACTCAGATAGCTGAGATCTGAGGATCACCATTGGAAACAGGCCTGGGCAGGAAAGTCCTTGAGACTCTCATCTCCAGTCAGATACCCATAAAGCAGAAGTGGAGCTGTGACTTCAAGGGTTAGTCTTGAGAAAAAAATAATTAAGGGACATTTCCCAGGCCCTGAGTTCAAGCTCCAGGAGCAGCGTGCGCGTGCATACACACACACACACACACACACACACACACACAATTTCCTCTCTCAGCTGTAATGATGTTGTCAATTCCTCTAGCTAACAAGTCCATTTTGTGTCTCTAAAAATCCTCTGTCAATTTCCTCCCTCAGTCTTAAGCTTTCTTTTTTGTTGTTGTTGTTGTCAGTTGTGGGTCTTGAACTCAGGGCCTGGGCGCTGTCCCTCAGCTCTTCTGCTCAAGGCTAGTGCTCTACCACTTGAGCCACAGCGCCACTTCCGACTTTTTCTGCTTATGTGGTGCTGAGGAATCGAACCAAGGGCCTCATGCATGCAAGGCGAGCACTCTGCCACTGAGCCACCTGCCCAGCCCAGTTTCCCTTGTTTGTTTGTTTTTTGTGATGTGGTAATTGTGTTTTTCTTTACTCTGAGTCAGATCTGACCTCTCTGCTCAGTCTTCCATCCTCTGCTCTATCTTGTGTTCTTTCCAGCCCAGCCCTCCCTAGCTTACAAAATTCATTCTCCCCAGCGAATGCTCTCCAATCTCAACCCTGTAAAGAGCTCTTCCGTCAGCTCCCCTCTGGCCCAGTGTGAGCCTGAGAATGGCCCCTTTCCCCTGTGGTTTTTAGTTGCTTGATACCACTGGGGATAGAGTGGCTCAGTACCTTTGCTTCCAACCTTTCCTTACCCACTCTGTATTTGTTGATGTCTCCACCTCTCTGTCTCTCTGTCTGCCTGTCTCTCTGTCTGCCTGTCTGTCTGTCTGTCTGTGTCTGTCTGTCTCTCTCTCTGTCTTTCTCTCCTGCATACACACACAATCTCGTCACCTAGCTACCTCTGCTCTACATTGATCTGGTGTCTTCATATCACCTGTGTACTCTCACGAGACTGCTCTCCATGAGAAGAATTGTACACATGAATGCTATCTGTGAATGAATGATGGCAAATTATCTCTGGGAATTAATGACAGGGTTGTTTTTTTTTTTAACTGTTCGTTTGTCCCCAACCGACTCAGAGCCCCTGGTGATGAAGCCTCAATATGAATCCATCTTTTAATCCTGAGTTTCCCAAAACCTCTCCTCCTGCCAAACAATATTCATGGAATTAGGCAACAATAAATGGAGCCGTTGAACTGGGAGGCAAATGAATAACAGTAAGCTTCTACTTAACAACTTCACAGAGCAACTGAAGAGTGTCACAATCATTCCTGTGAGGCACTAACTGCTGAGCACTTGCTAGGTGTTCATACTTTCTTTTTTAGTGTGATGGAACAGCTCATGTGGGGGTCACGAGGTTTTGGAGGGCAGGGCTACTGGAGAGCGATGTGGTAATATGAAAGTGTTAAGGCCTTCTATTTTAAAGTTTCAAAATGTAGAAAGGAGCCTTGTAAATTAATTACAATTTATTCTAACTTGTTAATAACATGCCCCCAATAAAAAGACCAAAATTTGTGACAAAAGTAGTTTATTGAAACTTAATTAAAAATGTCACACATTTTTAAACCTTAATTAGGAGTTTAAAGGAAATTTTATACACTAAGCGAAGGAAAAATAAATGAGTTTCGTAGCGATCCGGTACTGGAAATACTCAAAACAAGCTGATACACAGAATGAATTACTAACCCTATAAGCAAGTAGGCTTAGAATTTGTCCAGAAAATACTGTAGTGTTTTGATCTACTGTATTCCCTCCCTTCTGAATGGTGGCTGAATTGTAGCAGCAGCGAGCTGAATATTAGCAAAGATATAGTAATACTAGCCAATGCTCATGATTCACCCAAGTTATATTCACACAGCTGTCGCGGGCAGGGGATTGGTCACTTCTAAACTATTGCTCCTAGGGGAAATACACTTAATTTCATCTGAGCCTGTTCCTCAACAGCTCCATCCATCCACCCATCCTTCCCTATCTTGGTTCACGTGTGCTTCCGTGGAAAAGCACTTGGTTTAATATTTATCATCCATTCATTCATATTGAACGTCAACCCCAGCAGCACTCAAACTCCTGGCTGAGTGAGGCTCAACCAAGCCGTCTCTTTTCTCCCACAAGGCACCTCCCCCAAGCCATTTAACGCTTGGTTTTGAAGTGTCTCAGCCCGACTTTTCTGTCCCCTGTGCGGGTTCGTGAACCACCCCGCAGCAGCATAAACTTTATTGAATGGGAAAGAGCGTGCAAGTGGCCTAATCCACAAGTAATAATGCACCAATGAGGAGGGACTAGTGTCTGAGGAGGCTGCTTGTAGTTGTTGAAGGCATGGATTAACCACTCACTTGGGACTGCGTTTATTTTAGTGTTTCTTGTGAGTGTTAATAGCATGTTGCACGCTGTCTTGTGGTGCGCGATAGAAACCTTGCTGCCATGATAAAGTCAGCCGTAGGTTCCGGGTCATTCCTTCAATTCTCCTCCTCCTCTTTTCTTCCTTTTCTTTCCTTCCACCTCCTCCCCTTCCCTCACATTTCCTTCTGTGCTGGAATGTGGGTCCCATCTGAGCATGCCCTCTACAGAAATGAGGGATTGGGAGCCACTCACTCGGCCACAAGAGACCAATGTCCTCAGAAGCCCCATACCTTCAGTATGCCAGGTAATCGGTAGGATCCTGCTCTGATTTAAATGGTGCTACTCTTTTGTACGTTACTGGTCAGGGGGCTCGAACTCAGGACCCAGGGGCTGTTCCTAAGCTTTAGAACTCAAGGCTAACGCTCTACCACTTGAGCCACAGCTCCACTTCCAGCCTTTTGGTGGTTCATTGGAGATAAGAGTCTCTCCAACTTAACTTTCTCACTGGCTGGCTTTGAACCACAATCCTCAAATAAGGTAAACATTTAGAATAGCCATATTTAATTTAAAAAAAGCCTCTGAATGAATTGCAGCTTATAATAATAATATTAACATTATTATAACATTAAGATTATGTTAGCAAAGTTTTATTTGAGAGAATTTACTATACAAAGCTGCTACATAAAGTATACTTGTACAGTTGTACAAGAGAAACAAGGAAATCTTCTCTACACAATGGAAGCAAAAGGGTTCTTATTGAACATAACTACCAATAGGAATGAAGTTACCAAGAGTAATAGCATTGCAAGAGTAAATACGAAGCCTTTGAGGTCTAGAATAAATTGAAAACCACAGCTTGACTGTCCACCAAGGTATCAGGATAACCAATTCAAGTATTTATTCTATGTTCTAAACATAATAGGGGAAAATAAATGAAAAAGTAAACAAATTCCAGGCAATATAACAAAAAGAAAATAGTAATACAACATTATTAAAACATAGCACAAAGATACAGTAATTAAAGCAGAATGGTCATAGAACATGATAGGCAAGCCCATCTGTCCATACCAGAAATGTGAAGCCAATTTCTGATATTTCTGGGTTCCTTTTCTATTTCTGTTTGGGGATGGAGAGAGAGAATAATGAATGACAAATTACATCAACTACATGGTGTCGATGAGCAGGTTTGGAATAAGGAAACTTACTAGAACTGCTGAGCAATGAAGAGTTGGGGAGACAGCTGAGTGTTAGTGGCTCCCTCCTGTCAGCCCAGCTACTCAGGAGGCTGAGATCTGAGGATCACGGTTCAAAGCCAGCCTGGGCAGGAAAGTCTGTGAGACTCTGATCTCCCATGAACCACCAGAAAACCAGAAGTGGAGCTGTGGCCCAAGTGGTAGAGCGCCAGCCTTGAGCTGAAGAGCTGAGGGACAGCAGTCAGGCCCTGAGTTCAAGCTCCAACCCGACCAAATAAAAATAAAGGAAGAGCTGGAGAGAGCAATAGATGAAACGGTGAATAACTTGCAGTGTACACATGTGAATGACCAGTTACAGTTAGAATAGGCTGGGGTGGGGGTGGGGACAAACAACAGGGACAGTGGTTGAGCTGGGAGGAAAACGGATTGGTGGAGCAGGATGAATGTGTTCAGCGTACGTTATGTGTGCGCATGGACACAGATCAATGTAACCTGCTGAAACTTTTTAAAGAAGAGGGGATGAGAAGATAAGATGGAGGAGGCGAACTTGATTAGGGTACATCCCCTGTGTGTATGGCTTCATGCTCAAGGCTGGTGCTCCACCACCTGAGCCAGACCTCTAGTCTGGCTTTCTGTCGATTCATTGGAAAGAAGAGTCTCTAGGACTTCCTTGCCATGGGGTGTGTTTGAACCCCAATCCTCAGATCTCAGCCTCCTAAGGAGATACGATTACAGGCGTGAGCCTACGGCGCGTGGCTGTGGACGTCATTTTCTCAACTCTTCACGTGTCTGAACTATGAATATCTCTTAGAAACCAGGGATAGGTTTATGTTTGATGTGAGGATCTTTTTCTCCTTTGTGCCAAAGTGCTCTTATTAAATTTATGGTGCATTTTACAACCAGAGGCGCTTCGGAGAGGAGCAGATGTGCTGTATAAAATAAAACTCCAGGAATAAGTTGGGAGGAATATAAAGAATATAGAATAGATGACCACATCTCTCTGGCCAAGGCGACAAGCAAAAGCGTGTTACAGTGCTGTGTTCCCCCTTCTCGACCAGAGCCAACCCCATTCCGTTTGATCTTAGCATGTCGGCCTCTTATTTTAGATCCTTGATCCCCTACCTGTTTGTTCATCCGCTGCTTCTGTGCTTTCCCCATTAGGGTCTCCTGGCTTTCTTTAACTGTGTTCCACAATGCCGACTGGAATGAGGCAAACCTTCAGTCTTCACCTTAAGACCCTGTGTATTGCTGTAGCTCTCCTCAGTTCCTCTTTGCCCCTGTGACAGAAAGAGGCTTAAAGCTCTTTGTGTGTGTGCAAAAAATAAAAACAAAAACGAATCCCAGTTTGGAGTCCTCCAGGAAGCAGATCTACCATGCGTACAGCCTCTGCCTCCCTGACCCCTTCCTTCCTACTGCACCTCCTTCCCTCAGTACACTCTTCCCCAACCAGAAATCTTGGAAATAGCTCACAGGTTTACTCTGGAAGATGAGGCCAGAGTTCAGGTTTTGATCGAGAAATAATCTTTTATTGGAAGGAAGAGTCAGTCCCAGGTATTTTTTTTTTTAACGTGGTGGTTGTTTTGTTTTGTTGATGATGAGAAATGATAAGAACTCGTAAGACTCGAGGAAATTACAGTATGGCAAAGTGCTGTGTGGATTTGTCTGAATGAATCTGGAATCATTTTGTCTGTTGAGGTCACTGGCTTTGTAAAATCCCAGCAACCCCTGCTATAACTGAAGCTTCCTGCGAAGGTGGAAACTGAGTTTGAGGACTTAAAAAAAAAGTTATGATACTTCAGTGCCTAGCTTAGTTTCTTGTACATGGTATGCATCTATTCAATGTCTGCTAAATAGCTAAATTAATGTGTGGCAGGCTTAGTGAAGAGGAATTGTGTCAGATATGATCTTTAATATATTCCTTGATTTTCATCCATATACCCTGTGACAGATGTTAACCAGTAATCACGTTCACAAAGCAGATCTTTTCATAGATTTACTTGAAAAGAATAATCATGGGTGTGGGTATCGTAGCTAATGACCACTTCGGCATTACTCCACGATGACGACATTAGGTTTGTTTCTTACACAGTCCGCAGAAGGCAGAGCTCCCATCATAGTTTATTTGCTAGCTGGTGTGAAGCCCATATATGAGAATGGAACCAGATAATTAGAACGTGATCCAAAAGTGACAGGGAACGCGGAGATTGTATAGTTCCCGAGTCATTCAGTTGCTTTGCAAACACCAGAGAAGAATGGGGAGAGACTGGATTTGAGGCCCTGGGCCTACTCATTCTCTGGCTATGAGAAGGAACTCAGTTCTTGTTGGTACCAGCCACTGCTTCTTAAAGGACTTTTTGATTGTTGTCATAAAGGTGATGTACAGAGGGGTGACAGTTCCATACGTCACATGATGAGTGTACCTCTTTTTGGACTATGTCCCCCCTTTCCTCGCTCTCTACCAGTTTTTCCCTCCCGTCCCCACCCAGAAGTTGAAAAGTTGATTTTCCACATGGTGTCCAGTGAGGGCCATGGGTGCATTCGTTCACCCTCTGTTCCCCCATTTCTGTGCCCCCCTCACCCTCCCAGAGACAAATAAATGACCAAACAGAGCAAAAGGAAAACAAAACAAAAACAGCAGAAAAAGAAAAAGAAAAAAAGCCTCTTGTTTCCATCTTCTGGAGATCATTTCAATAAATATCATTTTGGATGATCAGAGGTACAGAGGCCTTGTTTATATGTTCCTCTCCTAATAGAATTCCCCTTTGGCCTCACAGTGTGTGAATCCCTAGAGTCCTGTATCATTTATTATGGCCCCCTCTAATTTAGATCTCTCTGTGACAAATGAGAGAAAACCTGTACTGCTGGTCATCCAGAGCTTGGCTTACCTCACTTAACATGATTTGTCCTAGGTCCATCCATTTCCCTGAAAATGGCACCTTATTGTTCTTTCTACTGGCTGTGTAAAATTCTATTTTGTAAACACACATTTTGTCATCCAATCCTCTATTGTGGGGAATCTGGGCTGTCTCTGTATCTTGGCTATTGTGAATAGTACAGCAATGAACATGGCTGCACAGGTGTCTTCATCGTATCCTGGCTTACCATGTTCAGGGTAGGTGCCCAGGAGTGGTATGGCGGAGACATGGGGAAGACCTGGGTTTCGTTTGTTTGAGGAACCTCCAGACTGCTGTCTAGAGTGGTCGTATTAGTTTACATTCCCACCAAACCAGTCACTTCGTCACCCAATGAAGGGGAAAGTCGTCATTGTTGCATAGGTTTTCTTCTGGCCTGTTATTCAAGATTGTTAAGACTTACTCTATGACCGTGAGAGTTCTATCTTCAGATAGTGAAGTTATCCATAGGATACCAGTTTAGTTTTTATCTCATGAAAAATGAATTTGTGCTGTGGCCGGGAGATAAAATGGTGGCGTTGGATGGGGGGGCGGGGAGAGCGGAATGTGAAAAGGGGTGACATGAATCAAGATGCATTGTATTCATCAACTACTTTGTGAAAAAACAATTCCTCTGTACAACTACTTAAAGATAATAACAAGAAGAAAGAATCCATCCTAACGGATGTTAATTCCGGAGATACATTTCACTTCATTGCCGCCTACTCATCATTTTTTGAGCCCTTAACCTTGGTGGAATAACTTATGTCATTGAATTTTCCTTGAACCATGAACTGAAGGAGGGTGGAAGAGTGAAAGATCTGGAAACTTCTGCTCTTGATTCTCTCTGTCTCGTTCAGCAGGTTCAAGGTCAATTGCCGCCCTTAATGATCCCCGTGTTCCCTCCGGATCAAAGGACCCTGGCTGCAGCCGCCCAGCAAGGATTCCTCCTCCCTCCCGGCTTCAGCTACAAGGCCGGATGCAGTAAGTCCCCCCCAGGGCTGGGCCACTAGGGAAGGGTGGAGAGCGTGGGGTCTGGAGACTGGGCTGGGTTACCGGAAGGCCACACCAAGATGGCGGCAGAAAGGTCGTGTGTTGGTGTTTCTAGTAACAGCCTGTGGATTACTCTTGTGCTTCGAAAACCATGATTTGCACTTCATAAATTCACTTCTGTATCTTTGGTTTCCATACTATACTAAAACTGTGAATGCAATTGGAGGGTTTATTTTACTTCTTTATGATGTATTTATTTATGCAGAGGTACAATGGGAACTTGGTTTTTTAATTCTTTTATCCTTAAGTAGTTGTACAGTATATCTAGATCAGAGCCACCCCTTTCAACGTTCTCACACATCCCTCCCCTAACCCTCCCCTTTGTGTTTAAAGAAGTTTCTGTTACCCAGAAAGATACATCTAGATTCCTGAACTCGTTGACCCTCCACCATTTTGCTCCTCCCTGTTCACGCGGCTCAGTTTCTCATTAGTCTTCTCTTTTTTTTTTTTTTTTTTGTTTGTTGTGTAGGGATTTTTGTTGTTGTTGTTGTTGATTGTGGGACTTGAACTCTGGGCCTTAACACTGTCCCAGAGCTCTTTCACTCTAGGCTAACGCTCTACCACTTGAGCCACAGCTCCACTTCTGGTTTTCTGGTGGTTCATTGGAGATCAGTCTCATAGGCTTTCCTGCTGGGGCTGGCTTTGAACTGTGATCCTCAGATCTCAGCCTCCTGAGTAGCTAGGATGACAGGTGTGAGCCACCTACACCTACGTGTTTTATTCTTGACTTTTATGCTCAGTCTGGGGCTTGAACCCAGGGCCTGGGTGCTGTCCCTGAGCTTTTGTGCCTAAGGCTAGCGCTCTACCGTTGGAGTCACATCTCCTTTTGGGCTTTTTTTCCTCTGGATAATTGGAAATCAATGTCTTGTGAATGTTCTTTGCCTGGCTGGGTGGGAACTTCAGACCCCAGATTTTAGCCTTCTGAGTAGCTGAGATACGTGTGAGTCATGGCGCCTGGCTTCTGTTGGTTTCGTTGTTAAATGAAACCTGAACGCTGTCTGCCTCGCAGTTCATTGGTCATCCGCCGTTCCCCAAATCTCTTCCAATTCCACTGTGTGTCCTGCGTCCTCCTCCTGGGTCCAGAGTCTTGTATGTTTCCCCTTTGATTTTAGTTTTAAGCTTGGTAAGGAGTGTAGAGGAATCCATCTAAATGCATTGTAGTGTTTCAGCTTCCAGAACACTCTCAATTTTGAGTGAATGACATTTTTCACCAATAGGTGATCATTTTTGATGTGATCATGATACCCCTTCATGCTCTGTGTAAACAGGTAACTGTTTATGTTGTAGGCTCACTTAAATGCTCTGTGACTTTGCATCTTTTCCTTCTTTCTTAAGCCAAAAAGTAACTTGTCCACTGATAGTTTGAGTAGTAATCTGAAAGCTCCTATAGCCAGCATGCCGTCTGTATTCTACGAAGGGAAAAACTTGCAGCACAAATGTCAAAGACAGGCTGAGAACTTGGAAGCCAAATGACTTCTGAAACATCGTAACCCTGATCAAAACACAAATATAGAAAAAACAAGGTCTATGAAACAACTTTCATTGATAAAAGTAGAATGCCCCTAACAAATGGGTGAAATGATCATTTAGCTATTCATGTGGAATAGTATTTAAGCCAAATTCCACTTCTGTATCTGCTCTTAAGTTCTCTCATTTGCATCATGAGTAACTGCTGCCTTTGAGAAATTCTACTCAACCATACTGCAAAGCAGTTACACTTTTCCCTTTTAGGTTATATTTTGAATTTTCACGTCCTGGATTTTAACATTTGTCCTTAATCTTTTAACATTTCTCTATGTTCTCTTGAAGAAATGGTTATAATTTTTAAAATAAATTTATTTGATGTAAGTAGATTATAACTCTGGAGTTCTAATAAAGCGACTAGAATTGAGGAGTATAAAAATGAGCAAACAAGTGGTTCAGGCCTCGAATCTAAGCTACTCAGAAGCCTGAGATCTGAGGATCCGGGTTTGAAGGCAGCCTACCTGCTTTATTTTTATTTATCTACCCAAAACATCAGAAATGGAGCTGTGGCTTAAGTGGTAGAGTGCCAGCCTTGAGCTAAAAAGCTCAGGTAAAGCACGAAGGTCCTGAGTTCAAGCCCCAGGACTAGCAAATGTACCAAAAATGTATTAGTACTAGCATGATACTTTGTTCTTTGGAGTTTTTATATTGTTTTGGTGAATACTTTGTTGACCTGGATTTCCTGTGTTTTAAAATGGAATTCTCAGTCCTAGCTCTTAGCCCACTCATCAAATATGCCAAATTCTGGCATTTTCACCATGAAATTCCTTCCATCTTCCTTGTGAACCTTGGTTACTAGAATGAAAAATAAAGCACTTGAGGAAGCAATAGTTGTCTAAAACAATGCCTGCAGTTCATACATAGTCTATCTAGTTCTCTCTTCTCTGTCTCTCTGTGTCTCTATCTCAATCCCTGCCGCTCTGTCTCTGTGTCTGTCTGTCTGTCTGTCTGTCTCTCTCTCTCTTCTCCTACCCTCTCCTCCCCCCCTGCAAGCATTTGTAGAAATATAAGTCCTATTCACAACATCAGGGCTAAAGAGCAACCCAGAGCAAGTGTGAGCCTAGCATAACCGTGCACCTGGAAAAGGTCAAGAGTCCACCCTTCCCTGACTCACATTGGACAGACAGACAGACAGGCAGACTGCCTACGAAAACGTACTCAGTCTTCATGCAACATAGCACAGAGAGTATGTTTCCCTCCCTCACTGTGCTACCGGCTTTCAGCATACATTACCCACAGTGGACCTGAAGCGCCTCCATGAGCAGCCAGGGCACTTCCTTTATACCCTTGGAAATAAAGCAGAAGAGAGCTCTTCCCACCACAGGGGCAGCCTTGAAACCAGCGTTGTGCCAGACGCTGGAACCACGCAGAAACTCCCAGGCCTGCTGACGCTGTAGCATTTGGATTGGGTTTAGAGGAGGAGCTGGGCGGATGAGCCCCCTCTCAGCAGCCATCCAGCCATTCTGCCTCTTCCCCCTGCACGGCCCGGCTACCGTCTCCTCGCCGCCTCTGGAAGCCACGTGCTTTCAGTCTAGTGACGCGACGTTGTTCTCAATGGACAGGATTTGTGTCATGCGACACTGACTGAAGAAATGTACTCATGACCTGACTTTTGAAATGGTAATCCCTCTGCCCAACACCTGAATAATGACAATGACTTTGTATCGAAAGACAGGAGCCAGTGGCTCATGCCTGTCACCATAGCCACTCAGGAGGATGAGACCTGAGGATCACAGTTCGAAGCCAGCCCAGGCAGAAAAGTCAACAAGACTCTTACCTCCAGTAAACCACTCAGAAAGAGCCAATAGTGGAGCTGTGGCTCAGTGGGAGAGCACAAAGAGGCCAAGGGATGGCACCCAGGCCACGAGTTCAAGACCCAGAACTGGCAACAATAATAACAACAATAATAATAATAATGATTTGAAAAAATAATTGGCATTCTGATTTCTCGTTAAGTAAAAGTGACAGATAGACTACTTATATCAAAAGCCAGGAGCTTCTCACCGATCTATCCATAGAGTACACTAAGGAAAACGTTACTCTTCCTTAGTCTCTTCCTATTCTCTTCTTTAGTCTCTGTGTCTTGATAAGTATGTCAAACCTAGAAAAACCTTTAGAGCTAAACATGCGACCTTAAGTGTTCCGAGGACAGAAATACGTAAATAAACTTACACGCACCATTTGCAGACCCCAGCTATGAGCTGGAACGTCTTACTTCCTTTCCTTTATGAAATACAATGGGAGGAAAATATGGGGTGCTGTGCAGATACATAAAATATTCCTTTCTAAGATTTTTTTTTCTTGATCGCTAGAATACACCTCACTAAGCCACATTGGGATAGCGTTATAGCCTCACAACCATATACTTGAGAGAAAACCGACGAGATTTCAAGCAAAAGAGCTTCTGAGAATGCGGTGGTCCTCCTCCTAGTCGCTGTGCATATCCATCCACAAATACTGAGAAACCATGACTCGAATCTCAGATTCTTTTTAGCTACTTGTCATTACGGACATCAAGGGCAAAGACGTACATCTTCATGAGTCTCTTACTGTCTTTCTTAGTAAACTGTGCTTTTTGTCCAGTGAAAGTCATAAGAAAGACGTTAGAAACGTTTATTAGGAAAAGAATATATTTCCAATATATTTCCAGTATATTCTTTAGCAATGAGTGGGTTATGTCTAGCCCAGTAATGGCTCTGTGCGTGTGTGTGTGTGTGTGCATGTGTGTGCGCCTGCACAAACAAGTTGCACGTGATGATTGTACTGTTTGAAGTCAGGGCCTGGTCTCTACCCCTGAGATGTTCTTTCTTCTTGGTTGGTCGTGGGGTTTGAACTCAGGGCCTGGGTACCGTCCCTCAGCTCTTTCACTCAAAGCTAGTGCTCTACCACTTTGAGCTTCTGGTGTTTGAGTGGTTCATTGGAAGTAAGAGTCTCATGGGTCTTTCCTTCCCTGGACTGGCTTCGAACCATGATCCTCAGATCTCAGACTCCTGAGTAGCTGGGATGACAGGCGTGAGCCACTAGTGGCCGGTAAGCTTTTCTTTTTTTCTTTTTTCTTTTTTTGACTAAAGGCTAGTTCTCTGTCACTTGAGTCACCTAATCCCTGGCTTTTTCTAGTGGTTCATTGGCAATAATCATCTGATGGACTTTCCTCCCTGGACTACTTTAGAACCGTAACCCTCCAATCTCAGCCTCCTTAGCAGTTAGGATTATGGGCATGAGCCCCTAGTGCCCAGCCCTTCTTAAGTCTGAATTCTTGTAAACATCTTAGAATGTAAAAATGATGATACATTAATGAATGGTGTGTGTGTGTGTGTATAGCATTCTCTACAGAGAGTATTCTATTTGAATCTGTATTCATATGTCTGTCTATAACATATATACACATCCATGTCGGCTCATATATGTGCTTTTGCATTATACATATTCATCGTTATGCATATATGTATACAAGGATCTATATACATTGTATCTAGAGTTATGCATATATGCATAAACATGTATGAATATATTTTAGAATGAGAGAGAGAGAAATATTGTAAAAGTCACTCGTTTAACCAGTCACCTGTATTCAGAGACCAGTCCAGTCAGGGATTGAGATGGCCAGTCTGGGAGTTCTTTAACTCGTCAGCTCTATTAATCTATTAGCTAAGCTGTCATGTGCAAACATGTATCCTTTGGTAACATATAATTAAAGATCCCAGCCCTAATTTAAATCTGGGGGAAGTCACTCATTTGAGCTGGCAAGCAATGGTGAGAACCCCTTACTAAAGTCTGTCAAACATCATCTCCATAGCTTTGAGGCTGTAATGTCCTATAATGGAGTGTGCAAGCAAATTAGCTCAATTGCCATTTGGATGGTTGAACTGTCCCAGACCCCAGACCATTTGCTTGTGCTGGAATTCCGAGTAGACTCTTTACCTAGCTAACCTGCGCGCTGTGAAATTTGGGCGGATGTGTGTACTTTTTGAACCCAGACCCTTTGACACCTGCAGGCCACTGGTGTATTAGAGAGGAGACGTCATCTTCCCGCATTCCGTATAGCTTGGTTGACATCTTAGCAAAAGCTTCTACTTGAAAGAGAGGAAAATGTTTCTGGAGGGCCATGTGCCTGTCTACCCAGCATGTTAGACACCAGAGAGACTCCCGAGCTCCGCTGGCTAACGCTGCTCAAAAACCATTTCTTCTGCTGCTCACTCCTCCCCCTCCCTCTCCACCTACCTCCGTCCTCCATCCCAGAGTGGAAATGAGAAGGGTAGGTCTTTCTCTTAGTCTCGGTAGCTGCAGTTTCCTTTCCCTCTCCTTTCTCTTTGGATATAACATTTCCAGTCTTGCCATTGAAAGCCGGTCATGTAAAATAGTATTTATTGACATGAACTCCAGGAGCTGGAAACAAGAAGGTTTATCTTTTCTTTTCTGCTCTTTTGGTCTTCTTTGCCCCTTGTCTTGTTTGTTCTTCTCTCCATCTTTGAGGGGGGGGAGGAGTCACAGAAATGGAGGGACAGGGGGGTGAACAAGGCACTGGACACCACGTGGAGCATGAACTCTACAACTTGTGGGAGGGGAGGGAAACACTGGGAGGCAGCCAGGGAAGGGGGGGCATGGTCTGAAAAGAAATGCGTTCACAAGACCTGACTGATGTCACCGTCGCCTCTGTCATCACAATAAAAAAAAATGCACGAAAATAAAATTCCATGGGAAAAATAAACAAATACATACTTTGGAAACTTCGGGCGGTGAACAATTTAATGTAGATGAAAAAGAAGAATCTGTAGGAAAGTCAAAGCCCCATAAAACCAGGCCTTTTCCTATGTTCAGGATCATCAAAACAGTCGTAAAAGAACAAACTTGAGAGTGCTTGGCTCTCTGAAGATGCTTGTTAAACATGTGCCCGAGTTTATAGACACACAGGCGTGCCCAGCAAGATGAACACACCTGTACAACCAGGGCTCCGCAAGATGTGTGCCAAGGTCCTACCAGGCTTCTGTAGTAATTCCTAAGGGCACATGGAACACGCACACACACACACACGTATGTATTTTAATTCTGAACAAAATACACAGACACTGATTTGACACCATGTTGAGTTATTTTGACATTACATCGTTAATAGAAATAAGTACCTTGGTATTTCATTTGGCCTAAGTGGACCTTAGTTTTTTTTTTCTTTTTTAAACCATTGAACCCAAAAACTTTCAGTGAATATTAGTTTTAAAAAATTATTATGACCTTTTTTTTAAAAAAAAGTCAGCAAGTTGTTATGATTGACCTTTCCCATCGCCAACCATAGAAGTGGATAGAACAAAAATTACTTGGTAACTTACAAGACTAGGTAAAATGCTAAGCGCCAAGCACCAGTGGCTCATGTGCGTAATCCTGGCTACTCAGAACTGAGGGTCATGGATCGAAGCTAGCCCAGACAGGGAAGCCTCTTATCACCAGTTCACCACCAAAAATCCAGAAGTGGAGCTGTGACTCAAGTGGTAGAGCACAAAGCTTGAAGACAAAAGCTCAGGCCTAGCACCTAAGTCAGAAGGAGGAGGAAGAGCAGGAAGAGGAGGAGGAGGAGGAGAAGATTGATTCATTTATATAAACCAGTTGACACCTTTATCAATATCATCTCAGGCATTCAAGTTGTGTTTGTTTGATGTAATTAATCAAATCTCAAACAAGTCCTCGTACAGTGAGTGAGAGTGTAGGTTCCCCCCCCTCCTTCTGCTCCTTATGCCCTACCTAGAAAATTTACTCAGCTTTAATCTCCCCAGCTACAAAGTAGAGCAAGTTTACATATGAAGGCTGGTGCAGTGGCTTACCTTTGTAATCTTGCTACTGTGGAGGCTGCGGCCTGAGGACTGAGGTTTGAAGCCAACCAGGACAGGAAAAGCTGGTGAGATTCTTATCACCAATTAACCAGCAAAAAGTTAGGAGGAGAGCTGTGGCTCAAGTGGTAGAGCTTCAGTCTGGCGCAAAACTGCTCAGAGACACCACCCAGGTCCTGAGTTCAAGCCGAGGATGAGCAGAAAACAAACAAACATCTGGATGTGGACATGTTGCTTACGCGGTTAGAGCACCAATCTTGAACACAAAAGCTAAGCTACAGCAAGAGGCCCCAAGTTCAAGCCTCCATACTAGTACACACACACACACACACACACACACACACACACACATACACACACACACACACACACACACACACAATTAGATATGAAACAGTTCTGGCACTGCATTAGATTATTTGTAAATGATGAATACCAAGGTAAGGAAATCCCAGAGAAAACAAAGGTCCGGTCCACCCCTCCAAAGGATCATCAAACCACACCAGTGTTTATCCTTGCATTTATCATGCATTTCCCACGAAATCTGGAATTAGCCTCACGGTGCCACACCTACAAGAGGTGTAACTCAAGATAATAAGTATGCACAAAAGCAGTAGCCCGAGCTGATGAGGCGCTGGCTTGGTTTTACACAACCTCATCCTTTTCTGGTTGTTCATTTCCAGTAGTAGAGCTCAGTAGATGTGTGTGTGTGTGTGTGTGTGTGTGTGTGTATACCAGTCCTGGGCCTGAACTCAGGGCCCAGACGCTGTCCCTGAACTTTTCTGCTCAAGCCTTGTACTCTACCACTTGAGCTAAAGCTACATTTCCAGGTTTTGGGTGATTAATTGGAAATAAAAAAAAAAATCTCCTGGACTTTCCTGCCCAGGCTGCCTTCAAGCCTCGATCCTCAAATTTCAGCCTCCTGAGTAGCTAGGATTCAGGCCTGAGCCACTCACTGGTGCATGACTTTAGATCTTATGATTTTTTTTCTTATTTTTACAAACAGTATTTAATGACTTCAGGCTTTATGCAAGAAGAAATATATCCATATACTCTCTCTGCATCTTAACACATGCATTAATTTTTTAGCAATGTGCTAAATAAAAACCACTGTATAAAGTTACTGATTGAAATACTTAATTGTCTCATGAGAGTAGCTTTATATAAATAAACAGAATTTCCTGAGCCCAACTTAATAAACTATGCTGTGCTTACTCTTCTGCGAGGCTTCTGCACAGATTTCCACTTCCAACAGTAATACTAATTTTTAAAAATGGAAACTTTCTGATAATTAGCTCATCCTACCCCACAACAAAATCAATGCATAGGAGTCAAATACCATAAACCTCGCCAGGTCTCTTTGCCGGTCCGGGTCTCTGCTTTGAGTTAATGTCACATGTGTTCATTGTTGAGTGTGGCTGTCACGTGGATCCTATTATATCTGATGCATGCTAATTTCTGATTGAGTCAGCCAGGTCAGTGGACAGACAGCTTGTGGACAATCAGTGCTCCTAGGACCCCCAGATCACAGGCTCAAAACCGTTGACATGGTGCACTTTTATCAAGCTGACAAAATGGGAAACATGTGTCGCCCCGTTGGCACACTGTAGTTCCTTTGTTAATAAGCAGAAGGCAGAGGATGACGGACGTGTACCTTTCAGCTTCTGTGCTCCGGGTTGGAAAGAACACAATCCTCGGAGTTTATCAACACAAGACTTGAGGAGAGCTTGGTTTCCACACAGAGCTTGGCAAAATGTTCATTCTTGGGAAGAATGGCTCACTTTCCTGAATGGACACAATGTCTACATTTCTTTCCCGGTTAGATTAGTGAGCAAAAGTCAGATCCCTGGCTTGAGAATCTGAAGCGATTGGCCTTGGTGAAAGCCACTATCCAGGTGGCATGGAAGAAATTATCCTAGGTCAGGAAAATACAGTGTTTTTCATACAACATGGATTTGATTTTAGTTTCACAAGATTTATCACAAAGGGGGGGGAAGGGAGAGGTGGCAATCATAGAATTAAAAACTTCTAGAATTGACTCTACTGTGTTTTATTGTTTATAAAACACAGTCACATAATCGATCTTAGGCACTGTAATTCTGAGGGTGGAACTGATCTGTATCAGTAACTAGTCTTTGAGCCGACCCCTCTCCACACAACAGCAAAACCACCCAAAGCTCTTTCTTTGACCCATTCTTAAGATTTTATTAGAGCAGCCGGGAGAGCTGGTGGCTCATGCCTGCAATCCCAGCTACTCAAGAGGCTGAAATGTGAGGATCATAGTTCAAAACCAGCCCGGGGCAGGAACATCTGTGAGACTCTTATCCCCAATCAACTACCAGAAAACCGGAAGTGGCACAGTGGCTCAAGCGGTAGAGTGCTTGCCTTGAGCTGAAGAGCTGAGGGACAGCACCCAGGCCCAGAGTTCAAGACCCATGACTGACAAAGAAAAAATGATATTACAGCATAATTATATTCTTGTAGTTTACCCCATCCTACTTGCTTCTGAGTGCTTTGGAAGTGAGGGGTTCCATAATTGTGTGTAATTTTCCGAGGTTGAGAGTTTGTCAATCGAGCAGAAATCTTCTAGGCTCGGTGTCACCTCGCACCTGCACCCTGCGGGTCTCCTCCTTACCGTGAGGTAGAGTTTCTCATTCGCGCTTGCAGACAACCATCTCAGCGTGCATCCTGGAACGTGAGATGTCTGTCAGAAACCTCGAGAGGCAGAAAAGTGGAATGATTTTCCAGAATGTCAAAAAAAAAAACAAAACAAACCCAAGTACCTGCTCAGCCTTATTAACATTCCAAGTCAGAACTAATAAAGACCAAGCATCTCACCTTCCACATTGGTGGGTTTTAGCATGTTCACACTCTTGGGTACACGGCCTCTTGTACCGTTCATTTTCTTCTAAACAATAGCGAGGCAACATTTGGACTTGGGACTTCAATAGAGCCCTGACTATCATAAAAGCAGGTTCTGTAAGATAAGACGCGGCTGTTACCTTTTAATAGCCACGCGAAGGAATGCCGACTCCTGTCAGTTGGTGGGGACCGCGCATCTCCACCCAGGTCCCCCCTTCCATCGTTTCCCCCCCAGCTCTCCCCACCCCACACACCCTCTCAGCATTTTGTGGAAATACTGTGGATTGAAGTCAGGTCCTCATGGAGGAAAGTCAGGCGCTCTTCCACCTGAGCCAGACTCCCGGCCCCTCTACGCCCTGGCTCGTTTCAAGGAAGGGTTTTATTTTACGATGAATCTTGCCTGGGCAGAGGCCTTTTTCCCTCCAGCTGGAGACAACGGGCAAACACCACTGTCCTGAGCCATGGTGTGTTCACTGTACACCCGGGCTTTCTCGCCCAGCCGGCAGTTGAGCGTCTTAGGACAGTAGCGTCATGCCCAGGCATAGAGATGGAGTCTTGTGAACTTCTCTGCCCAGGCTGGCTTCAAACTATGATCCTCCTGATCTCTGACTTGGAAACAACACGGATTACAGGCTTGATCTACCAGGCAGCGCTATCTGTTCTTAATGAATGATTTGCTTTGAGCATCTATTGTACAATAGATGGCTAGTAGCAGTACTAGAACTCAGAAAGGACAAGAGACCCTTTGTTCCATTTCCACTCCCTTAAGGGAGTCTCAGATTTCTTCGATAATTAATCCAGGGATGTTCGTTGGTACTAGAACCCTCAAATTTATTGGCAAAGACATGAAAAAAAAAATCTGTGCTTTATCTTCTATGTGCAGAAGAGAGTTCCTGTTCTGAGTGTGGTTTCTTAAAGAGTTCATAAATTAATCTTCTGAGCCAGCCATCTAGGTAACTATTAAATTAAATAGAATAAAGTTTTCATTTGCCATGCTACATTAAAAAGCCATAAAATCTATTTCATTTAAAAATCCGTTACTGAAAAAATGTCAGCCTGTGACAACGCAGTTAAGAGCTAACAATTACTTCTGAGTATCTCTATTTAAGAAAGAAATAACCATATAGTCAAACAAGAGCTGATTTATTAATTTTGTTTTCTCAAATAAAATTCAGTTGAAATATTTAGATTTATTTCTTATGATCCCATGAGAGTTAATATGGAATACCAGCATTTCTCATAATGGGATTCTAACACGAAAAGTTCTGTTCTATTCTTGACATATCAAAAAACAAACTTAGAGATTCATCAACTCGATCTTTGTACACCAAGCCTCTTCTTCTTAGTCCTACAAGGTGGCTTAGGAGAATTGCTATAATTCTGACTCTTTACAAGGGAGAAATTGTAACTCATTGTCTTCTATGAGGCAGCAGATTCCAGCTTGCTAGGACTTTCAGGACATCCAAACTGACATTGAGCAATGAGGACAAGACAGGATCGTTCATCTCTTCCTCCACGGACAACATCTCCTCCTCGTTCAATACCTTGGACCATGCTCAGGCGCTCTGAAGAAGTCCTAAGCGCAGTGGAATCTTCTCAGTGAACAGAAATGACTGCCGCACTTTGCACAGGAGTATTCTCTGTGACTGTTTGATTTCTAACATCAAATGGTACGGAAATAGTTTCAATCTCAACGTTTACACGGGAGTCAATGGCAGCACACATTGTGGATGTCTGTCCTCTGCAGTGAATATAAGGAAGGATGCGCAAGGAAGAGCATCACAGCCCAAGCTACTCCCGGCATATAGCATCATGCAAGATCCGACTCTGAGAGCATGAAAAGGGGTGGAGGCATGTCTCAGCCGGTGGAGTGCCTGCCCGAGTCCAATCCAGAGTAACACCAAACAGTAAAAGAGATTTCTAAAGCACAGCAAAAGCATCTGCAGTTACCCCAACCGATCGGTTTCTAGTGGCTTAGGAGAGAAAGTAGATGGTGGGGTTTTAGAGTCTCCATGGTTAACCAGTTGTGAGGAGAAGAATTAATTGAATATCTATTCAGTGAGGCGCCAGTTTCTCAGGTTGGCACCATTGAGGAGTCTTCAATTTAGTTAAGATCAGACATGTTTCCACCACAATCACGGTGATAGTCCTGGAGTACTTCTCATTTTTAGCCTCACCGGCTCATCCATTCAACAAATCATCCTGAGAGTCCCTGTGTGGCCCCGGTTGCAGCTTACAATATAGTTAATCTGAATTTTCACAGTGAATAGGTGGGAAAATACCCAGGAGGTGCCTATGCAATCGGACAGCTCTCACCTAATGGAGAGACAGAGAGAGAGAGCTGTCTATCCATCAAGAGAACAGCATGGCGGGGAGAGGGTGAGATACCGGAAGCAGCCCTGGTTGCTCCAATCCCTCCTGCAGTTTTCTCCCTTTTCTCTTTCCTGGTTGCCATGATGTAAGCTACTCTTTCCCCAGCCCGCCTCAGCACAACAGACTGACGTCTGAGAGACGGAACAGAAATCAATCCTTCCTACCTGAGCATTTTCTGTCAGTGTTTTACAGTGGGGAAAGAGACACAGCTAACACACACAGGTTTTGTGTTTTCTCTACTTCTTGGTTTCGATTCAGGGCCTACGCCAAGCCCGGCCACTCCTTCTGTCCTTTGTCCAGCGATCCCAGCTCATAGAAGAATCTTCCCTTCTCTGGTGATTGCCACCAGCATATCTGTCTCTGCTCAGTGGTTAGTATCACAGAATCCCACAGTAATTTCAGGGTGCAGATCAAGGGGCCTCATCTGGTGAACGTCCTGGCTGGCACAGACCCAAAGTGGCCCGAGAAATTGCCCGAGAAGAGAACGGTTCTCATACACCTCACTTTTGTCCTGCTTCTTATAGAGCTACTGGTGGACCATCCCAAGGGTGTCGCCGGGATGATCCCTTCGTCTGAATCAGGGCCAACCTCTAAAGACTAGAGTTTCCAGGCTGGGCAGGTGGCTCAGTGGTAGAGCGCTTGCCTTGCATACATGAGGCCCTGGGTTCGATTCCTCAGCACCACATAAACAGAAAAAGCCAGAAGGGGCACTGTGGCTCAAGTGGTAGAGCTCTAGCCTTGAGCTGAAGAGCTGAGGGACAGCGCCCAGGCCCTGAGTTCAAGCCCCACAACCAACAAACAATAACAACAACAACAACAAAACTCTTCCTTTCTTTTTATATGATATAGCCACATGTATATCTTCGGGGTGGGGGTAACAGGGGAGGATGCAGAACTTGAAGGAAAAAGGGTGAGCAAGTGCAGCAAGTGGACGCACGTGAGCTCTACAGCTCTAGGTGGAGGGAGGAGGGACTGGGAGAGAGTGAGGAAAAGAAGACACTGTACGAAAGGGAATTCACTCATTACCCGTTTCGTGTCATTCTAGTCCCTCTGCACATCACCTAACCATGAAGTATTTTAAAAAGTGCATGTGATACCCTCCTGTAAGCTCAGCACTTTGGAGACTGAGGCCGGAGGAAAGGCCACCACTACTGTTATTCATTTTTGTTATTTGGCCAGACTTGGCTATCCCAAAATAAAAACCACAAGGAAACCAAAAACTCAGAAGAGAAAGACCCTACCATCTACAAATAATGAAGAAAAACAGAAATGTTTCCTAAGGCCAAAGCTTAATCCTTTGCCTACAGAAGAATCAGTAACTCTCCTGCTTATTAACCGTGAGACTTTCCTATAGATGGGCATACGTGCAGGTGAAACCTTTTAACAGGGATTTTAACATCAACAAATATTAGTTGTCCATGTTTCCAATTAGCAGGGGAATAATGAATAAGCTAAAATTGATACTGGGATAATTAAACGACAGTTTAAAGAAAAGCCATGTACCACGGTTTCCTTCGGGAACCGCGTACCGAAATAACATAGAAGCCAAAGCTATGGACTCTTCCTCGTTTTCTTGTGTTCTTTCCCCCACCTAATTGGCTCCCCAGCACTCTCCCAAAGCCGTCTCTGCCTCTCCCGTTCCAACCATCCCCATTTCCCCCTCTGATTTACTGTGATAGTTTTCTCTGTCTTCAGTCTCTCCCTCTTCCAATCGATCTCTCTCTCTTGCCATGGAACTGAGCTCTCTGAAACACAAATCAGGCCACGTCACTTCCCTGCTTAACAGCAATGAGCTCACGGAACGGTTGCCTTCCAGGTAAACCACTCCATCCTGTAAGATGAGGTCGGCTTGCTTGTTAACTCCCATAGCTCACTAGTTCTGTATCAGGTACTCACGTCCCAGTGACCGCAATGCCTGCAGATGCAGGGGACACACAGGACAATGCTGTTCCCTCTGCCCCAGGACTTCAGGGAGATGTTCTCCAAGGCAATTTCCGTCCAAAGTTCCACCCTCGGTGTGCTTGTTAGCTTCGTGTGTCTCGGATTCCAGGACCTGAGAACAGTGGGACTGCATCACGTAGCCCAGAATGAATCTTCCATAACACACCTAGAAAAAAATGGTATTGGAACAGCCATTACCATGCTTTCTGTGGGACAGAGACCACCTATATTTTTGGTATCCACAGATAAGGTAAAGATAAGGTAAAGTGTAGTGGTATTCTGAAAATAATTGCCTAACTTTTGGTATTTGTTTTTTTAACTTTGTGAAAGGTTTTCAATTTTGAGCTAGAGTTTTCCAGGGTTGGCCTCAAAATAAGGAGCAAATTACCTTGGAAAAGCTTAAGGAAAAAATTTTCAAATGGTTAAAACCTAGGAAAGACTACAAGAAATTACATTTAAATAGTTCAAAGCCAGTCCGAACAACTTACACATGATTGAACTTTAAAAGTCAGGATTTTCCATTACCCATTTTTTAACTAAGTAAGTACCTCATGTGTTATTTACAAAACAAACCTGTTATAATATTTTCTTAGGACATTTAATTGAGGGATGGCCCCTATTAGGGACGGTATTTATTTCAAGAATCACCTCTTTTCCAAAAAGAGAAATTCAAAAGAGAAATTTTAAGAGCTATCTCTGCCCTTCTGTAACAAAGCCTTAAGAACATTATTTTGAAAGAATGCATCTTCTTGCAATATATTTTGAATTTCTTTTTTACTGAGAATTAAGTTCAGGTATTTTATTTAGGCCTACTTCAGAACCTGTGGCAGATTTCAACCAAATTAAATCTGAATATTCTGGGCCTGAGACGTGAATAATGATGTACACTTGCTTTAAGTCATGTGAACTTCTGACTTGGATATGATAACATTGTTGGCTCTTTAGAGGCAAAACTTTTGAAAACTTTTGGTATCCTTGTTGAGTATAGATTGATATCTTAAAAACTGAATGTGATTAAAGATATATAATTGCTGTCGTCATCTATCGAATTGCTACTTTTACAGTTTTTGTTGAGTGTTCTTGTTTTTGTGCCCGTACTAGAGATTGAACTCAGGGCCTGGGTGGTACCCCCTAAGCTTTCTGTGCTCAAGGCTAGCATTCTGCCACTTGATCCACAGCTCCACTTCCAGCTTTTTGGTAGTTAACTGGAGAAAGAGTCTCACAGACTTTTCCTCTCCTGGGCTGGCTTCAAACATGGTTCCTGAATCTCAGCCTCCTAAATATTGCGAGGAGGACAGGTATGCGCTATCAGAACAGGCTCCACTTTTCTACTTTTTGTTGTGTCCGGTTCACTTAAATACACAAATACGTTGATAAGCAGATCTCTATGATAACCGTAGCACATGGCTCGGGTGTCTTCTATTTGCAAGTTCCTCTTTCTCTGATAAGAATACCAGTCTGCCACCACATTTTACCTTGTTTGCCTGTTTACTAGACTTTCCCCAATCCTAATCCCATTCTGACATAGCACAGAACAGACCTCCAACATCCACCACAGCAGACGTCTCCCAATCCGTACACACACACCTCTGAAATAGTCACCTCTTATAAATGTCTCACGTGTGTATTCAGACATTCATGTCACAAGCGTGGGTCCACAAGCACGTGGAACGTGTGGGCTGAGGATTAAGCAGTAGTTATTCTCACACACATGCACAGCCACAGAAAAGGTTATGGATCGTGTCACTGACATACACTCATGAACCTAAGAGACAAGAAGACAGAAGTTTCCAACGTGTGCATTTTAAAAACAGTATGCACAGTCTAGATCTTAGCTGGCGTGTTAAATATACATTCATTCATTCATAGATTCTAGTTCTGCAAAATATTCTCAACACACCTTTGGGCATGTTTCACTTCTAACTCAGGAGCGAGTCTGCGTCCCTGCAGAAGACTTGCTCACAGCACTGAAGATGTCCCATTACTTCATCCCTCCAGTGCGGCTTATTAAGACTTCCCTTAATGCCTTTGCGTTTGTGAGTTCAAATATCCGTGAGACCGGACTGTGGACAGTTTCTCAACTTTTGCCTCTGGCTTAGTACATCACTTCTCAGCCATTTATTTTTTTCTTTTTCCACCACTATGTCATTTTTGTTTTTTCGACGCATTTGTATCAACTAAAACCATTCTCATGGGGTGTTGTTTGCTCACACCTGTACTACTCAGGAGGCTGAGGTCTGAGGACTGAGGTTCAGTCCTCAGGGGGAATAAAAACCCCTGAGACAACAATTAATAGATTAAAACAACAACAACAACCAGAAGTGGAGGTTTGGCTCAAATGGCAGAGTGACAGTCTTGAACCAAAAAAAAAGTCAAGAGAGGGAATGCATGAGGCTCTGAGTTCAAGCTTCACTACAGGCAGAGAGAGAGGAGAGAAAGAAAGAGAAAGAGTAGATGGATATTTAGGTAGGATAATAGGATAGCTTGCTGGATGCATCGATAGGCAGAAAGATAAATAGATGATAAAGATGGTAGATACACGCATACAAAGATACATACACACATGCATACATAGATGCAGAGATACATAGATACATAAACAGGCAGGCAGCAGACAGACAGACAACCAGTTTCCTCCCTTCCACTTGTGAGTCTTGAAGGCCTTCTTGAAGTATTCCCTAAGTAATAAATCCAGGAAATCACTCCTGTAGCATTCTAATATTCAGTGAGACCCACATGCGCTCTGGTTTGGGATGGAGAGACATTCAGGAGAGAAAGCGCAAGTCTGTCCCTGTTTTCTGTCTCCTGTAGCATCCAGCAGAGCTCTAGTCACGTGGTAGATGGTGTAAGTACTCATTAATTGATTAATTTACAACCGGGGAAGCAAATTATATAAAATAAATTATCACTCCGAAGAGTATCACCGCCACTGCACTTGTGCTGTAGTTAATTTTAAGATTGCGATCATTAAATGGGGAATACAAATGAATTACACCATTTAAGCACCTAAATTATCACTTCCAACCATCATAATGTAATAGTATTTGCTACGTTAGCCAGATTGTAAAACTACAAATCCAAGCTTTTAAACTTCCCTTTCAATGAATCAGTTTTATAGATTAAATAACTAAATTACCAAATTTTAAGCAAAACCCTTATCACGTAACGTGAGTTATCTTCTATCTTGTGTCCTAGTTTTTTTTTTTTCCCCTGTGAAAATTGAATCTTCTTCATTAGCATGCAAGCATATTCTAATTTTTCCACATTATTTACCTTTTCTTTAAAAAAAAAAAAAGACTGCCTTTAAGTAGTTGTTCAGTGGAGTTTTAATTCAACCTATCATTTTGTGACTACAATGCTTTTTTTTTGGTCAGTTGTGGAGCTTGAACTCAGGGCCTAGACACTGTCCCTGAGCCTCTTGGTGCTCAAGGGCCGTGCTCTACCACTTGAGCCATAGCACCACTTCCAGTTTTTGAGTGGTGTGTCGGAGATGAGTCTCACAGTGGGGACTTCACTTCCCGGGCTGGCTTCACACCATGATCCTCGGATCTCCAGTCTCCAGAATATCTAGGAGACAGGCATGAGCCACCAGCGCCCTGCTCCACTGCATCTGGATCCACGTCACCCCCTCCTTCCTTCTCCCCCATCTCTCCTAGCCCGGCCCTCCCTCTCATCTTCCCCTGCGCTCACTGAATATGATGACTGCATTTGACTTCCCTTCCTCTCTCCATTCATCTGTCCCTCCTCCTTTTGACCTTTTCCGTGAAGCTTTCTCCCTCATCCATCTTTCAACTAGGTACCACTTTTGGAGTTTCCCCATTCTAGCCGTTCTTACACGAATGTGCGTGCAGATCACCCGAGAACCTCTCAGACGTTAGCTGCCTCCTGATTCCACAGACCGTCCCGAAGCTTGGTGGTATCAGACAACAGATCGGGGTTAGCGAGCAGCCATGCTCGATGTTGGTTCGGCCTGCCTACGGCCGTCTCTAGCGTGGCTTGGGCAGAATGCACTCCTCACTAAACTCACTCTTTCAGCTGATGGCACGCCTTGTGCCTTTGCCGAGGATCAGCCACCAAGACGGTGTTTGATTTTGGTGTTTGATGGGGGCCTATCTAGTGTAAAACCCCCAAGTTGCTTGTCCCACTGAGGGGGAGGAAAGCAAGCACCAGACAGTGCACAGCCTGATCTCAAAAGTAAACTCTGATGCAAGTGTGTCTTGTGCACACGAGAGGCGTTACGAGCCCCGGCCTGACTTCCAGCAGGCAGGAGCTGCCAAAGAGCCTTCGCATCTGCTATCAATGCGGCGTGGCGGGTGCTGTAGATTTAGGGTAGCGTCTCAGACTCTACACTCCTGAGGAGTTCCTTGGGAGAATGAAGGCTGCTTTTCACGACTCTCACTCTGGAAAGCGAGGTCTCCGCTCCTCCCTCTGATCCCGTCCTGTCTACCTGGCTCATGTTCCCAGTGTCCATGCACTGAACCACCCACCTCCTTGTTACCAAGACCCACAGCTGCTCTGTCCAAAACTCTTTCTTTACTTCCTTTCAGCCCTCTCTGGCTGTAACTGTGACGCCCCTTGATCCATTTCTGAGGTATCCGTGTAAAACTACAGTGAAGTCACCCCCGAGTGATCTCTGTCACGTTCTGCCATCTTTCCTCTTAAATAGCACGTGAATCTTCCTCCTGTTGTCACCAGCCCAGTCCACGCCCGGAGCCGGTGATAGATTTCCGCACCTGTTTACCAGCTGCTCACGCTTGGCAGCCTCCAACCTCAGCGATCTCACTGAATCTACATTGCTGTTTGCTCTAACCCGAAAGATAATGTTTAGATTGTTTAACATAGTTCATAGTACCCGCTTACAAAACGAAAGAAAAACTCTTTACTTACCTTGAAATCTGCAGGACAAAAAGCTGTGTGTCCATCTTTCTGTGGGTCTGTATTTTTTTTTTTTTTTGGGTCCAGTCGTGGGGCCTGAACTCTGGGCCTGGGCACTGTCCCTCATCTCTTCAGCTCAAGGCTAGCGCTCTACCACTTGAGCCACAGGGCCACTTCGGCTTTTTTTCTTTTTGTTTATATGATGCTGAGGAATTGAACCCAGGCCCTCAGGCATGCAAGGCAAGTGCTCCACCACTGAGCCACCTTCCCAGCCCAAGGGTCTGTATTTTTATAGATTATAAATTAATAAACTGATACAAACTAATATTTTTATAGGTTATAGACTAGTAACACTTCAAGAGTGATTTTGAAATGCTCTGATTTTTTTTTTGTCGGTCATGGGGCTTGAACTCTGGGCCTGGGCGCTGTCCCTCAGCTCTTCAGGTCAAGGCGAGCGCTCTACCACTTGAGCTACAGCGCCACTTCTGGTTTTCTGGTGGTTTATTGGAGATAGGAGTTTCATGGTCTCTCCTGCCTGGGCTGGCTTTGAACCACGATCCTCAGACCTCAGACTCCTGAGTAGCTAGGATGATAGGCTTGAGCCACCAGCGCCCGGCAAAGCTCTGATATTTTAAAAGACAGAATTCTTTGGGAAGAAGTCATTATGTATTGTCCTTATGTTTAATTATAGACATTTATAATTTGTCATTGAAGTAAGACACATTATGTAGACACTGATATAGACATATATATGCACTGATATCTAGATATAGATTGATAGATAGATAGATAGATAGTGATATTCCTGGTACTGGATTTGAACTTGGGGCCTGTATGCTGTCTTCTAAGCTTTTGCACTCAAGACTGGCTCTCTACCATTCGAGCCACATCTCTACTCCCACCTTTTTGCTGATTTCTTGGAGATAAGAGTCCCAGGGACTTCCCTGCCTGGCCCAGCTTTTAACTGCGATCCTCAGCTTCCAGCCTCCCGAGCAACTAGAACTCCGGGCACAAGCAACAGATGCTTGGCACACACCCACACTATTTTCCTCACTATAAACTTGTTGACAAAATAGCATAAAGGTTATGTGAATCAAGGCAATCAAATGGCTTTCTTAATGGCTTGGCTTAAACCTTTGGAGTTTTGGTTTTGGTTAAAAGTAAGTTTGGTCAAGCTCCTTTCATAATTACTCAATACTTTTGCCGAGGGTTTGCTGGGCTAAGATGGACACTGCCGTGTGTGTGTGTGTGTGTGTGTGTGTGTGTGTGTGTGTGTGTGTGTGTTAAGCTACAGCCCTCTGATCAATGAGAACTTCCCTCCTCCCCATCAGAAAAAAAAATAAGAGGGTGAGGTTGCATGGCTTAATTGCCTGAGCCTTTTATTCAAGTCAGTCTCTCAACCAGAATCGTGGCGAGTGTTGGGGACCCGGCTTCACAATGGAGCTTTTCAGCAGCCTCAGCCAGAGTCACAAAAGCAGGCTTCTGGCCCGAGTGGATGCGTGAGTTGAATTTGCGGGTGGCGCTGAGATCAAAGGTGCTGACGCCTCTCTTATTCTCTTACCCAGGTGACGCCTACCCAGTTCAGCTGATTCCCACCACCATGGCTGCCGCGGCTGCCGCAACCCCCGGCCTAGGCCCACTGCAACTGCAGGTAAGTGAGGGACCGAGCAGCCCAGGCCGAGGTCACGTAAACACACCCAGGAGCGCCATCATCCTGGAAAAGCCCAAGGCAGCCACCGGAGGCGGAACGGGCCAGGGGTGGCCCACGTTACCTTTATCCTGACTGTTGTCTGTCGATTTTCAGTTAGCCTCCATCAACTTTTGGCGGAAGAGAGGTCGGTTCCTTTCCATTTTGTTTCTGTTTTGTGTTGAAATTCCATAGTGTTAGACCTTACCCTCATCCCCTTTTGCTAATTGCCTGCTGTGAGTTAAGAACGTGAGCTGTAATTTCGCGTTGATTTATACCTGGTGCTCTGGGACCAGGCCCACCACCATCAAAATCGCAACAGCAGCCCTGGAAAAGGTATTCATTCCAGCACACAGAGCAAGTGACCACAAATTGGGTTTAAAATCGTTCAGGATAGGCCCATCACAGGGGCACCGGGGACAGCCTTCTGCTCTGTTAATGTCCACTCCCGTGGAGCAACCGACCAGACGGGCGCCTCAGGGGGCAAACATTGGAACAAAGGTGGGGAGCCGGTATTTATTTCATACCTGTAATCCCAGCTGCAATGATGGGGGGATTGCAGTTCCAACCCAATCCAATGGCAAAAAAAAAAAAAAAAAGGAAAGAAATTACTGAGGCATTATCTCAAGAAATAAACCAGGTATGCTGACACACGATTGTAATCCCAGCTATACCTGAGTCTGAGAAAGGAGGAATGTGGTCATCCAAGTTCTTCCCTGGGTAAAAGTATGAGAGACCCTATGGGGGGAGGTACATATATATACACTATCCGTATATAATATTTATTCATATTACATATGTATGTATATATCCTCATGCCTTCTAAGACCTTTGAAGACCTGAACAATATGCATGATCCTAGAATTGTTTACAGTGATCCTAGAATTGTTCACATCCTAGAATGTAAGCAATGACTTTACCTGATGTCTAGATCATCTTTAGGAATTATGTCTGGGCTTATAAAAAGAATCAGTTAACATGAAGCAAGTTCCATCCTCTAAACCTCTGAATCCATCCACCACACTGTACAGTCCATAGTTCCAATCACAGGCCAGACCTTTGTAATGGTGCGCTGGATGGACGAACCTCTCGTACTCACTCATCTCTTCTTGTATGAGGTACTCTATTCTCCTTGGTCTGAAAGCCACCAGACACCAGGCAGAAAGCAGCTGCACTGGAGAAAATGAAGCTGTGTTCCCTGAAGTGCGTGTCACAAGGCTGGGAAGAAGAGCTTGCCGTGGCCCTGGCCTGGGTCTGGGCCTGGACCTGTGCGTGGGCCTATGTCTGGGCTTGTACCTGTGTCTGGGCTTGGACCTGTGCATGGGAGTGGACCTGTGCGTGGGCCTGTGCATGGGCCTGGGCCTTTGTGTGGGTCTGGGCCTGGACGTGTGCATGGGCCTTTGTGTGGGTCTGGGCCTGGAGGTGTGCATGGGCCTGGACCTCTGCGTGGGCCTGGGCTTGTACCTGTGTTTGGGCTTGGACCTGTACCTGTGTGTGGGCTTGGGCCTGATCTTGTACCTGGGTCCAGGTCTGGACCTGTGCATGGGCCTGGGCCTAGGCCTGTGTCTGGGCCTGGACCTGTGCATGGGCCTGGGCTTGTGTGTGGGCCCGTATCTATGCGTGGGCCTAGGCCTGTGTGTGGGCCTGGGCCTGGGCTTGTGCATGGGCCTGTGTCTGTGTCTGGGCCTGTGTCTATGTGTGGGCCTGGGCCTGTGTGTGGGTCTGGACCTGTGCATGGGCCTGGCCCTGTGCGTGGGCCCATGTCTGTGCATGGGCCTGGGCCTGTGCGTGGGCCTGGGCCTGTGTCTGGGCCTGTGTCTGGGCCTGTGTCTGTGTCTGGGCCTGTGCGTGGGCCTGTGTGTGTGTGGGCCTGGACCTGTGTCCGGGCCTGGGCCTGTGCCTGGACCTGTGTCTGTGTCTGGGCCTGTGAGTGGGCCTGTGTCTGTGTGTGGGTCTGGGCCTGTGCCTGGACCTGTGTCTGGGCCTGGGCCTGTGCATGGGTGGGCCTGTGTCTGTGTGTGGGTCTGGACCTGTGCGTGGGCCTGTGACTGTGTGTGGGTCTGGACCTGTGTGTGGGCCTGGGCCTGTGCATGGGCCTGAGTCTGTGTGCGGGCTGTGTCAGTGCTGCAGGAAGTGGGGCGTGTGCGGGCTGTGTCAGGGCTGCAGGAAGCGGGGTGTGTGCGGGCTGTGTCAGTGCTGCAGGAAGCGGGGTCTGTGCGGGCTGTGTCAGGGCTGCAGGAAGCGGGGTGTGTGCGGGCTGTGTCAGGGCTGCAGGAAGCGGGGTGTGTGGGGGCTGTGTCAGGCCTGCAGGAAGCGGGGTGTGTGGGGGCTGCGTCAGGGCTGCAGGAAGCGGGGTGTGTGGGGGCTGTGTCAGGCCTGCAGGAAGCGGGGTCTGTGCGGGCTGTGTCAGGGGCTGTGTCAGGGCTGCAGGAAGTGGAGTGTGTGCGGGCTGTGTCAGGCCTGCAGGAAGCGGGGTCTGTGCGGGCTGTGTCAGGCCTGCAGGAAGCGGGGTCTGTGCGGGCTGTGTCAGGGCTGCAGGAAGCGGGTCTGTGTGCGGGCTGTGTCAGGGCTGCAGGAAGCGGGCGTGTGCGGGCTGTGTCAGGGCCTACAGGAAGCGGGGTCTGTGCGGGCTGTGTCAGGGCTGCAGGAAGCGGGGTGTGTGGGGGCTGTGTCAGGGCTGCAGGAAGCGGGGTGTGTGGGGGCTGTGTCAGGGCTGCAGAAAGCGGGGTGTGTGCGGGCTGTGTCAGGGCTGTGTCAGGGCTGCAGGAAGCGGGGTCTGTGCGGGCTGTGTCAGGGCTGTGTCAGGGCTGCAGGAAGTGGGGTGTGTGCGGGCTGTGTCAGGCCTGCAGGAAGCGGGGTGTGTGCGGGCTGTGTCAGGCCTGCAGGAAGTGGGGTGTGTGGGGGCTGTGTCAGGGCTGCAGGAAGCGGGGTCTGTGCGGGCTGTGTCAGGGGCTGTGTCAGGGCTGCAGGAAGTGGAGTGTGTGCGGGCTGTGTCAGGGGCTGTGTCAGGGCTGCAGGAAGCGGGGTCTGTGCGGGCTGTGTCAGGCCTGCAGGAAGCGGGTCTGTGTGCGGGCTGTGTCAGGGCTGCAGGAAGCAGGGTGTGTGCGGGCTGTGTCAGGGCTGCAGGAAGCGGGGTGTGTGGGGGCTGTGTCAGGCCTGCAGGAAGCGGGGTGTGTGCGGGCTGTGTCAGGGCTGTGTCAGGGCTGCAGGAAGCGGAGTGTGTGCGGGGCTGTGTCAGGGCTGCAGGAAGCGGGGTCTGTGCGCGCTGTGTCAGGGCTGCAGGAAGCGGGGTGTGTGCGGGCTGTGTCAGGGCTGCAGGAAGCGGGCGTGTGCGGGCTGTGTCAGGCCTGCAGGAAGCGGGGTGTGTGGGGGCTGTGTCAGGCCTGCAGGAAGCGGGGTCTGTGCGGGCTGTGTCAGGGCTGCAGGAAGTGGCGTGTGCAGGCTGTGTCAGGGCTGCAGGAAGCGGGGTGTGTGCGGGGCTGTGTCAGGGCTGGACCTGCAGGCTCGCTGGGGAGTGGGTGGCGGCTGGCTTCATGACTCCATTACTTCTGTGGCGTTTTCCTCAGACAGGGAATGGTTAGCTCAGAAGGTGTGCAGCCTGGGCACCCATTAGGAGAATAATTAAAGTGGCCATGGCAAGAAAAAGTCATCGTCCAAATCGTTCCTTATAAAGGGTGGAGGGCACAGTGTGTGTCTGCTTGTCTGTCTGTCTGTCTGTCTGTCTGTGTCTGTGTGTAGCATAGGGGTGGGGGGTATAGATGTTTTAAACGAAAATAGGAGTCTAGATAGGATGATTTAAATGTCCATATCATGTTGGATGGAAGGATGCTGCCAGTAGCCAGGGTTCGTTTCCGACATCAGGTCACCCGGCAAGCTTTTTACGAGGATTGTTTCATTCTTGTTACAACACCTTGTGGAATGCGTTAATATCTCCCTCTGTCCAGAAGGAAGTTAGAACAAAGCCCAGCGCTATGGTTTTTAAGCAACTAAATATATTTCTCCAAGCCCAGGAGATTTTATTTTAAGCTTTGGAGGCACTGCCCCTTGTAAGACTTTTACTAACTCTGTAGCTGGCTAATCAAATTATAACAATAATGCTGATTAATTGGCACCAATACAAATACTCCGCATGTTTTGCAGTAACTAAAAAGAGCAGCAGGTATTAAAATGGCAGGTGTCTACCTACACTCAAAATTTACCATTACCCTTTTACAGAAATATGCATTAATTCAAGAACTTCTCTGAACCTGTAGATCTAATGAAAGACACCTTAAATATATTTCTACTCCAGATTGACGTTGTTTACCTGCCATTCCTGCTTTCTTTTGAAATAACCCTTGGCACATGATTTCTCATACTTGCATAGTCTTATGAAAAATAAAATCGGAACCTTTATTAAAGAAAGAACAGAAAAATATAATTATTTTCAAACACAAGCAAAATGACCTGGTATAAATGAAACTTTACATATTCCCTCCTACTTTATTTCCTTGGAGATCCTTAGCATATAATAAAAAAAAAATGTACGTGTAGACCTTATTAGGTCTACTTTTAGGTACAGTGGAATATTTAAAAAAATGAAATATTTTTTAGAGAAAAATGACAGTCTAGATTATATATGTAATTATATATGACATCAATAACTATGGCATATTAACATGCGGGCAAAACACTATTTCTTTGTTTTCAAACAGATTTGCCTTTGTCTCTTATGCCTTTCCAGTCTTTTCTGAGCCTCATGTCCACATAGACAAGTGCTTGTTTAGTATCAAGAGAAAATAGAGAGATGTCTACAGAGCCTGCCAGTGAGGTCAGAAGAGCGGTCCCCAGGTTTTGTTTCTCCATCCCCAGGCTGGACTTTGTGAGTGGCTTCCCATCCATTCCTCAACCCAGCCCCAGGAGTCTATCTGGAATTAATCTTTCTCCCTCTTTCCCTACCCCTGCCCACACACTGTCTATGCACTCCACCCAATAAACACATCAACAATCCACTTCTGCTGGGGCCTGGTGGAGCATCGCCCATAAGGCTAGGTGCTTCAGGAGGCTGAGACCGGAGAGGATCATGAGTCGAGGCCAGAAAAAAGTTTGCGGAACTCCCAACTCCAAAATGACCAGTAAAAAGTAGGCTGGGATGTAAGGATCAAGTATTGAGCGCCACCTCAGCGTGGACCGTACTGTCTGTCACCCTACCCCCCCCCCAAAATTAGCACATTAGTGCTTATACTTCCCCCTCCCTCTCTTTTGTGCCAGTCCTGGGGCTTGAACTCAACAGCCTGAGCACTGTCCCGGAGTGTTTTCTTTGCTCAAGGCCAACACTCTGTCACTTGAGCTGCAGCTCCACTTCCTGCTCTTTGGTAGCTTATTAGAGATCAGAGTCTCATAGTCTTTCCTGCCCAGGCTGGCTTTGAATGGCTATCCTCAGATCTCAGCCTCCTAGGTGGCTAGGTGTGAGCCATTGTGCCCTGCCTGGTCTCCTAGCTTAACCTTGTCCCTTCAGTAATTCCCATCTACATATTATTAGTCAGAATAATCTTTTAGGGTTTTAAAAATCATGTCTCTTTCCTGTTGGAAGCACTCCCAAAGGACTCCCCTGTATTTTCAAGTTCTTTTTACACAATTAGATTTTCTTTTTGTTCTGACAGTCATGGGGCTTGAACTCAGGGCCCTGAACTGTTCCCTGAGCTCTTTCACTCAAGGCTAGCACTCTACCACTTTGAGCCACAGCTCCACTTCAGATTTTCTGGTGGTTCATTGGAGGTAAGAGTCTCCCGGACTTTCCTGCTCAGGCTGGCTTAGAACTGTGATCTTCAGATCTCAGCCTCCCAAGCAGCTAGGATGACAGGCGGGAGCTACTGGCCCCCAGCTCTGTTGGATCTTTGTAAGCAGTGGTTGCTTGCCCTTCAACCATGTCACACAATTGTGACCAAGCCAACACTTCCTTACGTCTCTAATCTCATGAGAAGGTGTCCCTATTCGCACAAAGGACTTCCATAATCCCTAGTCTAAGTTAATGTTTAGTGCATGGGTTCCAAAAACATACAGTATTTCCTTCCCGTGACACTTGTAGAATACGGTTTCTTGGGGTTTTTTGGTTAATGTTGTTTTGTGTCAGTCCGTGGTCTTGAACTCAGGGTCTGGGCTCTGTCCCTGAGCTTTTTTGCCGAAGTCTAGGCACTCTACCATTTGAGCCACAGCTCCACTTCTGGATTTTGCTGTATAATCAGAGATGAGATTCTCTCAGGTACTTTCTGGCATGGTCTGGCTTTGAACCATGATCCTTAGCTCTCACCCCCAGAGTAGCTGGGAGTTTAAGTGTAAGCCAACAAGTCAAGGCTAGAATATGTTTTAAATACTGCTTTTTGCCCTCTGCTAGGTAGCACATCCACAGCACCAGCGGCTCACCACCTTTCTGTGCTTAACCAAATGCTTGTAATATTGTATGAACTCAATAAAAAAAGATGTGTTAAGTGAGAGGGTAAAGAACGAATTTTAGCATTATACTTCCCATAAATTCTGTGTCTTTTTTCTCAAATAGCTATCTTGCTGTATAATGATGAAATTAAGCTCAATATGAATGATAAGTTCCCTATATGAATTCATCTCCGTCTTTTTCAAAGAGACAGTAGCAGAAATTCATAAAAAAACAAAAGTTATCAAAAGTTACCAGTGTCTCCTTGAATGAGAAAAAGAAAAATACTCATTTGAATTCAATTCAGTAAGGTCATGTTAAAAAAATTATAATAAACTAGAAGAAACTTGGGAGTACTCTGTGCCTAGCTGGGTGAATTTTACACGAGAGAGTTAATGAAGATTATTTTTTTTTAACCTTTTTGGTTCACATTCCCTCAATCTATTCCAACTGGCGCTTTCCTTTTCCTTGACTTACCAAGATACGCTCTTGACGTAGAGTTTCAGAATAGCTATTTTCCTTCACCAGAAAAGCTCTTTGCTTGGTCTGGGATGCAAACTCACTCCCATCAATTCCCTCTGACTGAGTCCTACCTCACCAACCTATTTAAACTGTAAGGCAGGTCACCGGGACGCACCATGTTTCCAGCATCCCATGCAGGTCTTCCTCTATAGTACTGGCCGCCTTGAAGCACATACGAATCTCCTTAGGATAAAGGTCTACTGCCCCAACAGTAGGTATCGGGACCCCTGGTTTGAGTGTCCTTAGTGTTGTGTAATAATATATCTTAGCCAGGCACCAGTGGCTCACGCCTGTCATCCCAGCTTCTCAGGAGGCTGAGATCTGAGGATCATAGTTCAAAGCCAGCCCAGGCAGGAAAGTCCATGAGCCTCTGATCTTCAGTGAACCACCAGAAAACTGGAAGTGGTTCAAGTGGTAGAGAAGAATACGAGGCAAAGAGCAGGTTCTCCATAAGATATTTATGAAATGAAACTTAACTGTGAAGAGCTGATGGACCTAATTGTGTGTGTGTGTGTGTGTGTGTGTGTGTGTGTGTGTGTACCATTATTGGGCCTGAGATTAAGGCTGTCCCTGAGCTTTTGTGATCACGGCTAGTGTTCTACCACTAGAACCACTGGAACCACTGCTCCATATCTGGCTTTTTTTGGTGGTTAATTGGAGTGGAGAATCTCAAAGACTTTCCTGCCCAGGCTGGCTTTGAACTGCAATCTTCAGAGTAGCTTCCTGTAATTTTTTTTTAAATGAAAAATAGCACATGAGTAAGTTTTGGACCAGGAAACTGTGGAGTTAGGAAGACTTTAATGTGTAAGGCATTCCTAGCTTACCACTCCTTTTCCTGTTCCGTAACGTTCCCTTGAGCTGTCATAGAACGTGTCAACACTTTCCAGTTCCTAATTCCTTTGAAGTCATCACAATTTCTGAATAAGCAACCCAGGATTGCAGTGGCCAGTTATGATATGTTATGCTTGCACAGACGTGTAGAACAATGTAGAATACAGTAGGGACTTAGAGCTCATCAGGATGTTAACTAGTCAGTAAATTACAGAGGATATCTTTATATCTTTATCAAAATAGTAACTGAACAATTAGCAGTCTCGTATACTGGATTACTTCCTTCTATTTTACTCTCTCTTTTTGAAAACTACGCATCCTCTTCTAATTACTGTTACCTTCCAAGAACAAAGATAAGTTTGACATTTGTTCTCTGTTCTCCTGATGTTGCTTGTGTGTGTGTGTGTGTGTGTATGTGTGTATTAGTGTGTGTGTATTAGTGTTGGTTCTTGAACTCAGGACCTTTTCACTTGGCTTTTCCTGCTCAGGACTAGCTCTCTACGTAGCCCTTTAGCCATACCTGTAATTCTTATTTTTCACTGTTTAACTGGAGCTGAGAATCTCAAAGATTTTCCTGCCCAGGCTGGCTTTGAACCACGATCCTCAGATCTCAGCCTCCTGAGTAGCTGGGATGACAGGCATGAGCCACCAGCACCCTGCCAGATGCTGTTTCTTTTGAGAGAAGGGGATTTATTTATATACAAAACGAATCTAGCTTCATTTCCATCATTAATAGTGAATATCATTGTTTATACAAAGTAAAGTTACACTCTGCATTTTTGGACATTTGTGACTAGGGGAAATCAGCTCTGTGAATCATCTGCTTCTCATTAATAAAATCAAATGGTGGCAAGAATTTTCCATCTAGCATTTATTTCTCATATTCCTTTCTGTTCATTTGCATTTTACTTAATGAAGATAATGGATCTTTTAATAGTAATAGTTATACTGTAGTATCTGCTTTCTTTTCTGGGCTTTTTTTTTTTTTAGCTAGGCTTCTAAGATTTGAAATTAGAGGGAAATATTTACCCACTTCCTTCTCACTTTATAAATAATGTTTTTGTCTTGGCCAAAAGATGGCAGCCACCTGTTCTACCTATAGGAAGCCAAAATGGTTGACTCCAAGCAACGATTAATAAAAAGTTGATAAGCAGAAGGGAAAAAAGATTGAAATTCTTCTGGGACAGTCATATTTTCCTCAAAATAAATGAGTAACACTCAATCAAGTATTTTTATTGTATCAATTAAACTTTAAAAATTTGAGTAGGACTGCTTTTATCAATTCATCAAGTAGTTTTGGAATGCCAGGTGCCAGTAATCCCAGCTACTGAGGAGGCTGAGATCTGAGGATCATTGGTTCAAAGCCAGCCCTTCAAACTCTTACCTTCAATTAACTAGCAAAAAGCTTGAAGTAAAGCTGTGGTTCAAGTGGTAGAGCCACAAGCCTTGAGTGAGAAAGCTCAGGGACAGTGCCCAGGCCCTGAGAACTTTGGAACAAAACCTAAAATATCTCACTTTGTCCTAAGTGAGTTATACATAAGCATCACCAGTGTCTTGGTAGATGATGTCTGACTTATGAAGAGAATGAACAATACAAGCTATCGGCCGAAATCAATCTGCCTTCACCGCTAGGAAGAATCCTGTGGAAATCTCAGGGGAAAATAGCTTAAGCTTCTGTTGGACACTGACATCAAAGTAAACATGGAGAGATTCACCTTTTATTATTATTATTATTATTAATCAAGTTCTCCCCTAGTCTTTGAAGAAGGTATATCATTACGATGGCACCAAAGAAAATGCTTCAGATGCCCAGGGCTGGAAGTGACTTCAACATATCAAAAAAATCAATAAGGAAAAGAATCCATATGGACCAATCTAGATTCCGTCTTGATCTTTTTTTTTTTTTTGAGATCGTGGATGCTTTGAACAAGTTACCTTTACCTTCCAAATACCCTCCCACTCGGTTGAAATACTAGATCACCATCATTTCCACTCCTAGGGGTGAGGGGGGCCGGGGAGGGAGCCTGATGGGCTGTTTCCTGTTTGCAGTTAGTTCTGTCTGCCCCAGTGAATTTTCTTGCAGGTTAAAAGTCCTTCTTTCCTTCCTCCTTTGGGCCCTGGAGCCTGCAGGGCAGACCCACAGAATCACGTGTGTGGTTCAGGAGCCACAGCTGCAGGAGAAAGCCATTTGCATGTGTATTCTTAGAGGTTAAAAAAAAGAAAAGAAAAGAAAAAGGCCCAACAACAATTACATTCTATCCAGAGATATTCTGCAAACCAAAGAACATATGCAAATAGGTCTGGAAAAGTGCAGCCCACATTTTCTTTCTTGATTTTTTTCTAGGCACATATGGAGGAGAGTGAGACACCCCCCATCCCCCCTCCCTCCCTCCCCCCCCACCCCCCTACCCCCCCACCCCCCTGGAAGGAGAGCCTGTCAGGAGCTACCCCTGCGGTTCTCTACCCCAGGGGACCCTGGGGGTGTTTGACATTCAGACAATAAGAAGCAGCCTTTTTTTTTCTTCTTTTTTTCCTCCTGCTATTTCTGTATCTCTAGCAGCTTCACGGGCCAGTACTTTTCCAGTGTGATTTTGATTTTTAAAAAAAAAAATTTGCAGTAACCAGTTGAATGCGGAAAACTTGTCAGCTTTCTTCATTTGCCTACATTCAAATAATGTGACTCTTAAGGCCAGGCTTTCCCATCTCAGCTCTCTGTGCGTGTTTCTGGGTAACTTTTCAGTCTGTTCCTCCTACTCAGATGATTCTAAAATGGCCTCCGGCTAACGAATGCACTTAAAAGGATTTCTAAGCAGGTGCCGGTGGCTCACGCCTGTCATCCTAGGTACTTAGGAGGCTGAGATCTGAGGATCACAGTTCAAAGCCAACCTGGGCAGGAAAGTCTGTGAGGCTCTAATCTCCAATGAACCACCAAAACACCTGAAGCCGAACTGTGGTTCAAAGTGGTAGAATGCTAGCCTTGACTGAAAGATTAGCTCAGGGACAGGTCCCAGCTCTGAGTTCAAACCCCAGACCGGTATACACACATAGGGAAAGTATCTCTACACTCAAGGCCAGCAAGTAGAGGTAATTCTAGGAATGATACAAATTTATAATGATTTATAGGTTTTTAATTTTTTTAATCAAAAGGAGCAGAACTATCCCATTTTCTGGTCTTGGCTTCATATAACATGAGAGAACTACACCTGTTATTCAAACTCACTGGCCAAGTTTGCTTTAGGAATTTGGGTTTCCACCCAGTTGTTGCCTTGCTTTATCTTCCCGACACTATTCAACTTAAGGAGTATGTTATGAAGAGCAATTCAACCTTGGGAGTAAAAGTTAACGAAAGTAAAAATAGCACCTTCATAGGTAGATACCCCCAAAGGAAGAAGATACTTCAGAGAATACATTATTGGAGACTTTCTTTTTTTAAAAAAAAAAACTGCTGGTACCACAAATCTCTTCCATATTATCTATTATTTGAATAGTTAAGACAAGACTATATAATCTGCATTTCATAAAACTGGTAAACACAGGTCGAATACCTTAATTACATACAAAACATGTAGAAATCACAGAAGCCAGAGCAAGACCACTTCACCGGAGTAAAGGTAATTAGACACCAGTTGACTATTGCAACAGGCACTCTCGTCTAGTAAGAGCACTGGGGGCAGAATGGTTCTGACCCAAACACCTGCGGCCAGGTGTGCCTTAAATCACGGAACCATTTCTCACCAGCACTGGAACATGGGGTGAAATTCACAACCTCTCCATGCTTCAGTTTCCTTAACTGTAAAACGTGGGTAGAATTAATATATTTCCATGAAGATTAAGATAACACGTAGAGAGCATTCAGGGCATTAATAATATTAGTTATCACCTGTTTATTATTCGTCAGTTGGTAGTGAAATGATTTTTTTTTTCTTTTATTTGGTGCTGGTCCTGGAGCTTGAACTCAGGTCCCGGATACGTTTTTGATGGCTAATTGGAGATGAAAGTCTCATGGACTTTCCTGCCCTGGCTGGCTTTGAACCTCAATCTTCAGATCTCAGCCTCCTGAGTAGCTAGGATGACAGGCATAAGTTACCAGTACCCAGCTGGTATTGAAATGACCTTTATTGTATAAAGGAAGCCTTGGAAATTATAGCCTAGGAGATTTGTTTTTCTTACTTGGGTTTCCTCTGTGGGGCAGCATTGAAAGTCAGTTAATAAACTTGAAGAAGAACGTCTTATTTATGAGGAAATAATCTTATTCCCCTGTGTGACATAGTAAGCCAGTCCATCAGAAGAATGTATGCCAGGCCAGGAGTTTACTAATCCCCAAACCAGGGGCTTTATTGTTCCTTGGACTATCCTTTTCCATCTCCTTCCACATTCATATCTACAAAATGGCATTGTCTCCTCTCAAGTGTTACATTTCCATGGATGAAGTGAAAATGAATCATTCCTATGCATTGCCAGTACACAGACAAACCAACGTTCGGAAATAACTAACCTTGCACAGTCTAATATTAAAATTATTTTTATGTAGGTACTTTTAATATAATTTAAATTCAAAACTAACTGTAAAAGAAGGTTTTCTGGTTTCATCGTTCAAGACTTACTCCATATGTAGACATCTTAGTAAACATACACTGTGACTCTGGTCTGTCACCTTGCTCCTACAGTATCTACAACAGCATTCAAACTCAGCCTGAAAGTAGTCAGGAATTATGCTTGTCATCTATTCTTTTGAGAAGCTAGTTGTATTTCAAATTATCCTATCAAAGTGAACATTTTGTAGATTCATACTAGACAAATTGTACATATATGTTTGTCAAGGTATCACAATTTTATATATAAAAGACAAAAATATTATGTCTTCATTGGATGAAACATCCCAATCTTTACCAGACTGAAAACCAGTCTTGGTTTTCAGCTCCTTAATTTTGTTGATGAAGTTATTTAACTTTCATTGACTGATGAAGCTGGAATTACATCTCAACACAAGTACACTGGAAATCCTAGCTTCTGAAAATTAATTGTATCTTTGCCCCCCAAATCCTCAAAGTAATGTATTTATTTATTCATTTTAAGATGGTTATGTATTTTATTTTTGTGACTGTCCTGGGGCTTGAACTCAGGTCAGGCAGGGCCTGGACATTGTCCATTAGCCTTCTATTTCAAGGGCGGGTTCTCTGTCATTTGAAGCACACCTCGACTTTCAGCTTTCTGGTGGTTCATTGGAGATAAATGCCTCACAGACTTTCCTAAGCAGGCTGGCTTTGAACCTCAATCCTCAGATCTTGGCCTCCTGAGTAGTTAGGATTGCAGTTTGAGTACTGCTTTTATTTATTATAGATTTACATGTGATGTTTAAGTTGGTTTTGGTGAAGCAGAAGGATTGCTTATTCTGCATGTAGGTTATTTACGAAAGGACAAAGCTGTGGTCAAGATTTGCATATCCGTGGGGCTGGGCAGGTGGCTCAGTGGTAGAGTGCTTGCCTGCATGCATGAGGCCCTGGCTTCGATTCCTCAACACCACATAGACAGAAAAAGCCAAAAGTGATGCTGTGGCTCAGTGGTAGAGCGCTCGCTTTGAGCTGAAGAGCGGAGGGACAGCGTCCAGACCCAGAGTTCAGGCCCCACGCCAACAAAAATTAAATAAATAAAATAAATTTTTAAAAGATCTGCATATCCCTAAGAGTGGATTGTTCATTTTGCTGAGTTCAGTGATTATACTCTGAATTCATTCTTTTATGGAAAGCTATTGGAAAATCAAGAAATTCAGAAAATCAAACAACCAGAGGAGCACAGGCTGCTTCGGATCTCTTTGTACACCAGAGGGTTCAAAGCGAGACTGTTTACATCCCAAGTCTTGTTGATATTTTATTTGCCTCTCCAAAGAAAGATAGTATTCAAAGTTGATTATGCAATCACGCAGATAGACTTCTTCAGTCATGAATGAACTGTTCCCAAAGAAGCACCAAGAAGAAAAACCACATTACAATTTCCAATGTTGACCTCTCTTTGGTTGGCAAGGATCTTCCGAAGACTCAAAACACAGAACCCTAGTGGATTCTTCCAGAAGGGAGTGGGGGGAGTAGATGCCCAGCACAGCTCAAAGTGTGTCTGGATTACCCAGTGCACCCAAAGAAGAGTACAGAATAAGCTGGGCCTGTCATGCCAGCTACTCAGGAGGCTGAGATCTGAGGATCGTGGTTCAAAGCCAGCTCGAGGAGGAAAGTCTATGAGACTCTGATCTCCAATAAACCACTCAGAAAACTGGAAGTGGCGCTGTGGCTCAAGTGGCAGAGCGCCAGCCTTGAGCTGAAGAGCTCAGGGACAGCTCCCAGGCCCAGAGTTCAAGCCCCACAATTGACAAAAACAAAAAAGAAACAGAATAGACTCAAGCCACTCCATCTTGCTTGACCTTGACCTTCCTCTTAGTACCACCATCCTCCTTATCCAACTGCTTCTTGGATGAGTGGAGAGAGTAGAGGAAGAGGAGCTCCAAACACCTTCGATGACCAAGAAGAGATGCTTTATGGCTAGACCACAGCCCCAGAAATGAGCATGGCCCTCACGCTACCACCCCTAGGACTGAGTGCTTTTACTCTGGGCTGAGTCCTCTTAGCAAGGAAAATAGAGGTTCAAGCGTAGATCTTAATAGACAGGTGCTCTACTGCTTGAGCCATACCACTAGCCCTTTGTGCCCTATTTCATTTTCACACAGCATCTCACGTGTTTTACTAGTCTGGTCTCAGAGCCTCCCAGCGGCCAGAATTACAGGTGCAGACCACCACACAGGGCAGAGACAGGATCTCACGTAACCATTTTGCCCTGCATAGCCATGAATTACATTCCTTCTGACCCTCCCCTCATGAATATCTAAGATTACAGCTATGAGCTACAGCACTATTTATCTCTTAGACGAAATACCCTACAATTGGCTTCTTAGCCTCAACTGGAATAGAAGGAATTGGATTTTTTTTTTAACTCAATTAATCATCTGTTCACAAATGCTGACAGAGACTCTGGCTGAGTCCTCTCCTGTACTCTCAAAGGATCTTGTTACTTACTCTTTCCCCTGGCGTGGACATAGTAGAAATATGCAGAGGTCAGTGTTAGGTTCTGTAATGTTTCAGGAGATCTCTATGGTCTAAAATGGTGGTACGTTTTCCATTTACCCCCATACGACCTTCTTAGTAAGAAAGGCTAAGATAATCATGATCGTTTAAGACTGAAAGTCAGAGTTGTCGAATTGCACACTGTGAGAGTTCTGAGGGCACAGTGCTTTCGATGTTATCCCTTCACATTAAGAAATAGAAGACAGCGTCACCAACCCTATCAAAGGCTCTTGTCCTCTTTGACCCTCTCAAGAAAAGACATTTCAATCAGACATCAGTGGCGTTCACGCCTGTCATCCCAGCTCCTCAGGAGGCTGAGATCTGAGGATCGAGGTTCAAAGCCAGCCCTGGCAGGAAAGTCTGTGAGACTCTGATCTCCAAGGAGTCACCAAAAAGCTGAAAGTGGAGCCGTGGCTCAAGTAGTAGAGCGCCATCCCTGAGCACAAAAGCTCAAGGACAGCGTCCCAGCCCTGGGGCCAAGCCCCAAGACCAGCACACAAAGAAAAAACAGAGAAACAGAAAGAAAGGATTCTTTTCCCTCTACCCTGGAAGTGTGAGTCTGGCTGGCCAAGTAAGAGCCGAGAGAAGGAAGGAAGATATTCTGTGTTTCCTTGTGGGTCATTCTGTCCATCCAGGATGCCATGATTTTCTCAGTGTCCTTAAATCTAGCATTTCTTGTCCTAGACAGAGCAGAGATTTGGTTTATTCCATGATATTAATTACATGGTATTATCTCACCCATCTCTTTTTTTGTTTAGTAAAGACTGAAGTATTTCATTTCTACTTTTAACACTTAAAAATCAATTGATGACGACCTACAACTTTACTGACATAGCTTTGGTTTTTAATCAAGCAGATCTAGCATGAAATTTAACCACTTTAACCGTTTATACATTAGGCTCAAACTGAGTTGCATGGTTATGCAGCCATTATCGCTACTCAGCTAGAAACGTTTCCTCGTCTCAAGCTAAATCCAAGTAGCCACTAAAATATAACTTGTTCTCTCCAACTTCTAACCATTGGCAACCACAATTCTTTCTGTCTCTGAATTGAGCTCCTCTTGGTACTTCATATAAATGAAATCAGTACAGTACGTAGCTGGGCACAACTCCTTCAACATTCATCCACGTTACATGTCCCAGAATTCCCTTCCTTTTTGAAGGCTGAATAGCACCTCATCGTACCTGTGAGCTCCGGTTTGCACAGTCACACATCCCTTCGTGGATCTGTGAGTTCTTTCTGCCTTTGAGCAGCTGTAGTGATGTCTCTGCATACAGGTAGATATACAGGGATCCTTTGAAACCCAGCTCAGTTATTCAGACTCTGTTCTCAGAAGTGGAATCATTGTATCCTGTTGCAGTATAGTGGACACTTTTCCCCCCACTAGTTTTTGTTTTGTCTTCTTTATTGTTACTCTGTAGGGACTCAGGATTATTTGAGGTGATAATCAAGTATGTTTTCAAGTGCTACCATCTACGACCTTCTTTTTCAGAGAGGAGGAAGTAAGATTGATTTCAGTCCAGCACCTGGAAACCCAGGATAATTTGTACTCTCAGATTTCTCTCACTGTAAGCAGATCATCCATATTTCTCATACATACATGCATACATAAATAGATAAGTGAGTTTTATCGCATTTACCATCCAGAGCGTTTGAGTTTTAGTAACCAGTAAATCTTCAAGTTGCCTTCCAGCTTAGTCTACTGTTAGTTTGCGTCACCATGGAATTTCTAGTTGCTTGTCTACATTTTCATAACCTCTAAAAGTGAATCGTAAGATAATCTACCTAATAGAATTATTATGCTGGTTAGAAAATATGTCCAAGTGACAAGGTTGAAAGCGGTGACATTGATCAAGATAATATTGCATTCATATACTTCACTGTTAAGGGGCAACTCTTTTGTACAACTACTTAAAGATTATTTTTGACAAAGAAAGAAAATATAGGGGCTGGGCAGGTGGCTCAGTGGTAGAGCGCTTGCCTCGCATGCCTGAGGCCCTGGGTTCGATTCCTCAGCACCACATAAGCAAAAAGAAAAAAAAGCTAGAAGTGGCGCTGTGGCTCAAGTGGTAGAGTGCTAGCCTTGAGCTGAAGAGCTGAGGGACAGCGCCCAGGCCCAGAGTTCAGGCCCCACGACCGGACTCCCCCCCAAAAAAGAAAGAAAGAAAGAAAAGATACTCCCCCCAAAAAACTCTATTGTACATGTTAGGAATATTCATTTATAAAAGTCCAAAATACTTTTTGGAAACATCAGCTTTACAAACACTAGCCTGGAAGCTTTAAAGCGGTATTTGTAGAGAAAGAAAGGGAAACGAAGGAAGGAAGCAAGCAAGGAAGGAAGGGAGGGAGGGAGGGAGAGAGAGAAAAAAGAAAGAAAGAAAGAAAGAAAGAAAGAAAGAAAGAAAGAAAGAAAGAAAGAAAGAAAGAAAGAAAGAAAGAAAGAAAGAGAAAAAGGGAGGCAGGAAGGGAGGGAAGGAAAGGAAAGAGGAGAGAGAGGAAAGAAGAAAGGAAGGAAGAAAACAAGTGTGTATGCACACACAAGCAACTTTTAAGTCCCATTTGACCTCAGGTGGTTAAAAGTTCCACTGTGTGTGACTTTCTTCATTACTACTAAAGAATCCAAAATATGTGTTGCCTTAAACGCTATTGGATTGATATTTAAAAACTTCAGAGGGAAGGAGCCAAAATGGGAATTTTGGGGTCTCTTTTATTTTTGATGTGTAGGTAATAAACCAGAGGTGATTCTTGTCTAAATTTTGCTTTTTTCCTGATTTATTATATAGCATCAGCATCTATCTATCATATATCTTATTCTCTGTCAATAAGACATTGTAATGTTTCCCAACCAGACTGATGAGGCTGTCACATGGTATTTAGAAGGTTTTTGTGGTAAGATCTGTAGAACTATGATCTAGCAGAAAAAGTACAGAATTGATAGTAAGTCAATATATTATTGACATTTTCATGGATGTATGTCCCCAATTAATGAGAGATAATAACAGATGTGAAAAGGCGAATAAATAGATACACAGGAAAAGAAGAACTACTCCCTGAACAAAAATATTTTTATGTTAAATCAGATTCATTTTATCCTTATCATTTTCTGTTACCTTCCTGATTTTCCAACCTGAGACCTGAGGTTGCTGTTCACATATTGATTCCTACCAGACATCCCAATGTAGTATCAGAAGAAGAGATAATCCAAATACAGAAGAGAAATGTTCGATGATTTTTAAACAAAAAAAAAAGCTAATTTGTCACTTCACTCATCAAGTATGGACTAAATAGACTTCTACCTCTTAAAATACTTTTTTCACCCTCTTTTTATTGCCTGGAATCTTAAGAGCTTTATCATTTGCAGTCATAAAATGAAAATATACACCAAACCCTCAAAGGGCAAGTATGAAATTAAATTATATTTGGGCAGCTGTAACCTTTTAAAACGCTCAGATTCCAGTTAATGTATTTCTTCCTGTTCCAAAGGCTGCCATGGTGTTTGATGGTGGGAAGTGAGCCAAAGGGCATTGGGAGATAATAAATTCACTGTAAATCTCACCCCAAGGCAGGCCTCCGTACAGCGAGGCCTCCATTTAGCAAGGCTGACCTAAAACTCTTGTCACATCCAAAGGTCACTTAGGTTGGGGTTGGTGTAACCCATCTATCTTGCCAGGATGGAAGGAGTGACAGTTGAAACAGGACCGAGCTCATAAACAGTCATCTGACCATGAAAAGAAGAAGCCAGCCTTGACGGCGGATGGAAACGTGAAGGGAGACCTCGCTACCCTTTGCCGGGGCTGGGGAAGAACGGGGTGCTTTCTGCCCCAGTCCGTGGAGAGCGATAAGATGACCTGATCTCCCAGCTTCTCCCCCAGAAGTTATCGCTGGGTTTGGTTGAGTTCACACCAGGCACTCTTTCTCTTGCATTTAGTTTCAAATAATATTTCTTTTCACCCTGCACATCTCTTCATCTAAAATGAGGGCGGGGGGGGGGGCACTGGGCAGGTCGCTCAGTGGTAGAGTGCTCGCCTAGCATGCATGAAGCCCTGGGTTCGATTCCTCAGTAGCACAGACACAGAAAAAGACAGAAGTGGCGCCGTGGCTCAGGCAGGAGAGCGCTCGCCTTGAGCCAAAGCAGCTCAGGGACAGTGCCCACACCCCGAGTTCAAGCCCCAGGACTGGCAAAATAAATGACTAAATTAAATAAAATAAGAGGGCAGAATAGGAGGAGAATTGCTTACAGAGATAACACTGATGTGGCTGTGGAAAACAAGGATTCATTTAAGTCCTCTGAGCCGTGAGCTTTTGCGTTGTACTGAAATGTGCATCACATAAAGTCCGCGTGCTAGTGATTTATTTTTTAAAGTGTACAATTGAGTAGCATCAAGGCCAGTTAGAGTGTCAGTGCCTGGACCATTGTTAGTCTGAGGCATGGTTTCATCGCTGCAAACAGAAACTCTGTACCTGCCCTACCCCCATTTCCTGTGGCCCCATTCCGCCTTCCCCTCACGTCCTGCCGTTCTGAATCTGCCAATTAAAAGTACTCCACGCTGTAAGTCAAATCAGACATGATCAATCCTTGTGTCCCTGGTTTATAACATTCGGTGTAACATGTTCAAATTTCTCTCACATGCCAGCGTTGTGTCTCAATCAGCCATTCCTAGTAATGACTTCAGTTCTTTCAAAACACCAGTTCTTGGACAAAAATATGTCAATCCCTAGTCACAAATAGCTGTACATAATATCTAGTCACACTTTTTTTTAAAAAAAAAAAAAAGCTTAGGCTAGACTAGAAAGATTTATGATAGATTAAACTCTGGCAATCAAATTCTTGGAGAAATGTAAAAGTACTATCTAGGAAGGCAGAGGTAGATTTTTCTTGTGATGATCATCTATGTCTAGAATAGTATCTGGAACAAGGCAGGAACTCAATACATGCTTTCAGAGGGGAAGAACTGATTTAAAGCACTAGAACAAAAGTTAAGTTGCTTGTTTTCTCTGATTACTTTGGAATACGTTAGACAATTGAAGAGACCCTATCCAAGTCGGAGCAGCTAATAGTACATGCAAATGGCTTGAACTCTGGGCCTGGGTGCTGTCTCTGAGCGAGCCGACTCTGTACCAGTTGAGCCACAGCTCTACTTCTAGCTTTTCAATACTTTAGAGTCTTACAAATTTTCCTGCCCAGGCTGGCTTCGAACCATGATCCTCACATCTCAGCCTCTTGAGTTGCTAGAATTACAGGTGAGAAATAACCAGTGCCCTGCTTTTGGTTTTATTTTAATTGATTTAAGAGGTTTTTTTTTTTAAATTGTGAGTAGTACAAATGGCTCATTTTGGCTAGACTTACTTTTTCAAATGTTCTAGAGATTATTCTCAAGGCTGACGGCCTCAAATTGAAGTAAGGAATAAAGTTGGATATGATTAAATTCTTAGTACAAATTATACATGGAAGAGCAAATATTTAAATGAGACTCCCAAGGTGGAAAACTGTGTATCCAAGTTTTATTCTGTAATTGATTTGAATCAATTGAAGTCATGCAAGGAGTGACGAGCGAAACGTTATTCTAGTTAAAAATGAGTTCGAGGTGCATTACCACGATCCCCTCTATTACAGTGACACTAATGGCAGAGTTGATAGAGCCAGATGCTTTAACTTGTAGGGACTGCAGAACTACAAAACCAGTAACGTTTTTTCTTTTTCGTCAACTGCAATAGTGTTGGGTCCACCTTTGATATCATTCTCCGCCCCTTGATCTCAGGAGACTGTGCTCTGCTGTAATATTGGATTTAATACATTTGCAATTTTGCATTTCATTTTATGACATTTGTTTTTTCCTCCATGAATTTCTCCTTCTAGAGAAGAGTCCAAGTCTTGGGGGGAAAAAAACAGCTGGCACTTAATAAGTCATTTGAATGACTCTAAATGTGAATGGCAAAGACAGTAATAGACTACCATTCTTTCAAATTCTTCTTTTTTTTGAGGGGTGGGGGCAGTTCTAGGGCTTGAACTCAAGGCTTGAGCCACTGTCCCTTAGCTTTTTGCTCTCAAGGCTAGCACGCTACCACTTGAACCAAACAGCTCCACTCCTGACATTTAGCTGGTTAATTGGAGATAAGAGTCTCCCTGACTTTCTTGCCCCGGCTGACACTGAACCGGGATTCTCAGCTGTCAGCCTTCTGGGTAGCTAGGATGACAGGCGCGAGCTACCACTGCCCAGCTTATCCTAAAATTCTTGAGAGGAGAAACGAATTGCGAGGAGAACTCTTGGCAGCGGCCAAGAGGAACACAGGTTTTTCCTTGGACGCTTCTCACTCTTGACCGCTCTGAGTCCATAATACTATTTACCAGAAGGCCCCAGGGCCCGTCAGGAATCCTACATGAATTGCACAAATCAGGATTGCCTGTCTTGTCTATCTGAGAACACAACAGATTCCCATGATATCAAAGTAACCAGAGAAAAAGCTTCACAAAGTGCAGTGGTTGACGGGCACGAGTTCTGTAGACGGTGGAAAGAGGCGGCCTTCATTCCCAGCTCTGCTCCCCTCCACACGACTTTGGCCCTCAGTGGTCTCCACAGAACGTTAAGGAATAGGATGTATGGATGTGTGGCCCACAGTACGAGTCCTACGAGCTTAATGTGATTTTGATTAGTCCGGTTGTTACCCAGGCTGGCTATCATTCTATGACAGTGTTTTATTTTTATATCTGCATTCATTATCCTAAAGTACATCCACCAAAAACATCTACACTAATATTACTATTTCATCTTAAAGAGTTACAGTGTGGGAGAAGGGATGGGAAAAAGCAAAGGTAAACCACAAAAGGGAGGATTCTTTTTTCTTTTTTCTTTTTGTCGGTTGGGGGGTTTGAACTCAGGGCCTGGGCACTGTCCCTCAGCTCTTCAGCTCAAGGCTGGTGCTCTACCACTTGAGCCACAGCGCCACACCTGGTTTTCTGGTGGTTTATTGGAGATCAGAGTCTCACGGACTTTCCTGCCAGAGCTGTCTTTGAATCCTGATCCTCAGTTCTCAGCCTCCAAAGTAGCTAGAATTATAGGTGTGAGCCACCTGTGCCCAGCAGAAGGCTTCTTTTTGTCTTTTAATCTCCAATAAGTCCTCTATTTTGCTAATAGGGAAGTAGCAAGGCGTTGGTTCTGTTGATCCATGCTGATAAGCCTAGCTACTCAGGAGGCTGAGATCTGTGGGCTACAGTTTGGAGCCAGCTTAGGTTAGAAAGTCTGTTGCCAATCTTATCTCCAATAAACGCCTGAAAAAAGCTGGAAGTGGAGCTGTGGCTTAAGTGGTAGGGATCTACAGTTGAGCAAAAGGCCCTGAGATCAAGCTCCAGGACCAGCGTGCACACGCGCGCACACACACACACACACACACACACACACACACACACACTCCTCAGAAATTAAAGAGGAAGTAGAATTCTATTGCCAGGGATTCAAGAAATCTCCGCCCTTGACAGCCTTCAACTTCTAGTCTTTGAATCTATCACTGTTCACTCCAAATCTGGGGGAAATGCCCCCTCTTTCCCCTAGCCTTCAGATGGAAGAAATCCACCTTGATTCCACTTCCACAGAAGGGTAGATAAACGCAGTACCTGAGTTGATATTTGGAAAGCAAACTTCCCACAGGAGCATTATTATTACCCACAGCGCAGAGCCTGAGAATTACGCAAGTAATCCTCACATACTCATCGTTCAGCATTTGACAAGTTCCTGAAACTTGCATGTGCGCGCACACACACACACATGCGCGCATGCGTGCACGCGCGCACACACGCACTCGACCCACACAATTGTCACGGGACTCCACTGACATAACATTCCAAGTCCCAGCAAAGCAATCAGCACACTAGAAACACAGCCGTCACAGGACCTGAATTCCTTACGATTTATACACCAGTATCCAAGCATCCAGCCCGGATCTGCTCTGAAACCAAGAATGATCTTCTCACAGACAAAGTAAGATACGGTCTGGTTTAACGTGAACTGACAGTCAACTTCTTTTTACATTAGAGTTAGAATACTTTTACAGATTGCTATTACCTCCAATTTCTGCCCATGGTCTTTAATAATGAACAATGATTTCACAATCATGAACTTAGAAAAATGTTTGCTACTAAATACACACACACACACACACACACACACACACACACACACACACACACACACACACATTCTCTTAATAGCCAAGTGCTGTGGCTCAAACCTGTAACCCTAACTGCTCAGGAGGCTGAGATCTGAGAATCATGGTTGAGTAGTCTGGTAGGAAAGTTCAAAAGAGTCTTACCTCTCATCCAGTTAGTCGATCACAAAATAGCTGGAAGTGGAGCTGTGGCTCCAGTGGTAGAGTGCTAGCCTTGAGCAAAAAATGCTCAGAGATAGTGCCCAGGGTTCTGAGTTCAAGCCCCAATACCAGTGCACACACGCGCACAAACATGCACACTTAATAAAACCCAGAGTTTTTATATTACATACCAAATATTTGGTAAGAAAATATTTTGTCTCCTAGGGGGGAAAAGCATTTCTTTTCCTATAGTTGGCTTGAAAGGAATTTCAGTTGCTATTTTTCTCCCTAAATTAAACTAATTAAAGACATCAGTACAGTTACTTGGGGTATAAAGAGATTCAAGCTTTCCGGCCAGTCTCCAACCACTACCCCCCCCCCTTACCTTGCCAAATGGAGATATATTTACAGGTTGACGACCTCAGCAATAGAAGGAGAGGATTCATTCTCCCTCCGTAATGAACAACAAGCCTGGAACAGTCTTAAAGGGGTCAATTGAGTAGGTCATGCCTCATATGGGAAGGCAGATGTTCTGGCATATTGTAATGGATTACTGCACACTGCACAGAGACTGCTTGTGGCGTAGAAAGTCGGGGAGGGAGGGCGGGGGGGGGGGGAGATAAACTATCAGTTGGCATTTTTCTGTGTGACTCCTGCAAAAAAAGAATCTATCTGGTTCTTAAAGGAACTGTTTCCATGATAAAAGTCACAATGTTTTCTCTCTCTCTCTTTTTTTTTTTTTTGTAAATCTTTCATGATGTATTAGAATATAATCAAATGAAGAAAGCCTTTTTAAAAAAGCCAACGGCATTTGATTTTTGTTCTTATTTATCCACTTGAGAATCTGCTATGTGACAAAACCCAGCATGCGAGCATTTCTACCTGGGGCGGGGAGGGGGGGGGAAGGTCCTCTAATTTGAGCAAGTTCAAAGGCACCTTTCATTTTTAGCAGATGCCCAGGTTTTTTACTTGCACCAACCCAGACTTCATAGATGGTCTAATACCCCCACAACGCACATAGCAAACGTGAATAAAACAATAGAGATAATAATATAATACAGATGACCTAGGTGTTACTATTTGCAGATAGCAACTTTATAGAGATGCTACTTTAGTTTTTATATATATATATATATATTCACAAATGTTTTGGCAATTGCTGTTTTTATTTTTGGTTGAATTCTGCTTTGCTGTATTACCCAGGCTGTCCTTCAACTGGCAGTCTTTCTACCTTAGAACCCTGAGTTCTGGGATCACAGGTAGGGTTATTTTTTGCTGGTTTTCGTTTCAGTCCTGGGGCTTGAACTCAGGACCTGAGCTCTGTCCCTGAGCTGTTTGCTGCTCAAGGCTAGCACTCTGCCACTTTGAGCCTCTCCTCCACTTCCATTTTTGTTGTTGTGTTTCATTTTGATTTCCCTCTTCGTGATTCATTGAGGAGTCTCACAGGCTTTCTCGCCCTGGCTGGCTCTGAACCTGCATCCGCAGATCTCAGCCTCCTGAGTCGCTAGGATGATGGGCGGGAGCCACCGGCGCCCGGCTTACATTAGCGTTTTAACAGTAAACCCGCACAGCAGCACAAGCTAACCATTTGCTTTCGAGTCTTGCGGATGCTTGTGTGGCATCCTAACATTTTCCACCTGGAAGGGCTTTCACCTGGCTCTGGTTGTCTTTTTCCTTGAGTTTTAATTCTTTTTATCATTTTCTTTTTTCTGTGTTGTTTAGGGGGTTTTGTTTTGTTTGGGGTTGTGTTCAGATTGGGGGGGGTGGTTAAGGGGAGTTTGGTTGGGGGTTAAGGACATTTCTTCCAATTAGGGGAGTGGTTAAGGGGAGTTTGGTTGGGGGTTAAGGACATTTCTTCCGTGACATGGATGCCTTTCTTTTCCTCTGGTGTCTTGTCCTCCTCCGTGTTTGGAATCCCACCTCGTGTCCAGCCTTGAGGGAGGGCGGGGGGGGGGGGGAGGGCCTGTCCCCAGACACTCAGCATCCTGTCCTTACAAGCACAAATGTTGGCTGCCCAGCAGCTCCAACACCCTTGCTTCTCAATGATGCCCTTGGGGTGGCTTCGATGGAAATTCCTCCTGGGGAGGCCGGGTGGGCGCCCTGCAGGGAATCCCTAGGGATTAGGCTGTGGTCCAGACGCCCTTGAGCACCCCTGTCCCCAAAGGATGCACCTGGCCCAGCCGAGACTCTGGAGGGGACGCTGTACAGACACGGCCCCTCCTCTGCGCTTCCCTTAGACAACTTCCTGCCTCACTTCCTTTTGTCTTGTTTTTGCCAGTCCTGGGTCTTGAACTCAGAGCCTGGGCGCTGCCCCTGAGCTGCTTTGGCTCAAGGCTAGCGCTCTACCACTGGAGCCCCAGCACCACTTCCGGCTTTTCCTGTGTCTGTGGTCCTGAGGACTCGAACCCGGGGCCTCCTTACACGCATGCGAGGCGAGCGCTCTGCCACTGAGCCACCTGCCCGGCTCCCCCTCCCCCCTCCCCCTCACCTGCACTGTGACCACAGAGGGAGACCCATCCTCGCCTCCCACCTGCTCACACCAGCTCTGGTTAAACCAAGGCTAGACCAGAAAGTTAGGCAGGAGCGCTTTCCACGGCCTTCCTCCCCGGCCTCTCCCTCTCTCTCTTTCTCTCTCTCAATCTGAGAGGCTAGGTTCTGTGGGGGAGACACTCCCCCCCCCCCACACACACACTGCTGAGTCAGCATGTTTTCCAGGCCTCATCTCCCTAGCTAATGACAGCCATCAACCCTCACGGGCAGATCTTGGCACACAATCCTTAATGGACACACACACACACACACACACACACATACACCACATTGCCCCTAGTAACTCACATTGCACTTCCCTGCTAGGGAATTTGAAAATTAAATGAGAAGCATTACTCACTGTGTGAAGTGGAGGAAGTGGATGGGAGAGAGCGCTGTGATGGGCAGAAATGCGCTGGTTGGATTCTATTATTTAATGTTAGGAAGCCATCTGGTTCATAGATGTACCAGATCCCTTTAAAATCAAATTCAAATTCCTAACTCAATAATAGGTCAGCCCAATGTGGTAAAACAGAGCGAAAGATCAAAATACATATTTCATTGAAGAAGGTCGAGGAAGAGCTACTAAACACATTCAAAGCTACTCAGTGTCATTAAAGAAATGAAATTTGACACCACCCTGGAAGCCAGCCAGGCACCAATGGCTCACGCCTGTAATCCTAGCTACTCAGGAGGCTAGGATCTGACGAGGATCACAGTTTGAAGCCAGCACAGAGCAGGAAAGTCCCTCAACCTCTTATCTCCAATTAACTTGTAAAAAAAAAAGCCAGAAGTGGAGCTGTGGCCTTGAGCAGAAATGTTTAAGGACAGTACCCAGGCCTGAAGTTCAAACCCCAGGACCAACACACACACACACACACACACACACACACACACACACACACAATGGTGAAATTCCATTTCCCACCTACAAGAATGATGGTTATAATTAAAAATGCAGACAGTTCCAAGTGTTCATGAAAACGTAGAGTAACTGAAGCCCTTGTGTCTTACAATAAAATTGTAAAGCAGTTTAGTCCCAGGGAAGAAGTTGGGCAGTTCTTCCCAAAAGTCAACATGAACTTACTTGTACATATGACTCATGAAGTGTGTGACTAAGCAAGCCCAATGTTAGGAATTCAGTAGCCAAAAATAAAAAAAAAATTAAAAAAGAACCCACGAAGGAAAAAACACACGCACACAAAGACTGGTATTGGAATATTCCTGGCTGATTATTCATAAGAGCCAACGTTGGAAACAATCCAGGTATCCATCAATTGGGTAAATGGATAAACAAATGTGTTACCTATGCCTAGAAGGTGTGTGTGTGTGTGTGTGTGTGTGTGTGTGTGTGTGTGTGTGTTTGTGTTTCACAAATAACCATCAACTTACTTTGCGTAGCAAAGGCTGACTATTACATTTCTACCAGCAGTACAAAGACTTCCAATTCCCTAACCAACTTGTTGGTATTTATTATTTTCTGCTTTGAGGGTAGTATGGCTTGAATTTTCTCTCTCTTTTTTTTTTTTAAATGCTGGTACTGGGGCTTGAAATCAGGCTCTTGGTACCTAATTTTTTCCACTCCAGGCTGGTGCTCTAGCGTTCAAACCACACCTCCCCCTCTGGCTATTTGTTTGTTGGTTCAAGTCTCATGGACTTGGATATCCAGGCTGGCTTTGAACTTCAGGCCTCAGATCTTGGCCTCCTGAGTAGCTAGGATTACAGGTGTGCGTCAACCATACCCAGCTCTCATGTGCTTTTGACTTTCAGGTTTGTCAAGATGGAAGAATGAAATAGGGTTTATTATCCCATCCCTTAACTTGGTATATAAATGGTTAACTTATACAATGGGGCATGTGCTTTTCTATTTCAGCAAATAGCAGAAATAAACCATGCTGTTTTATACAGAACATAAGGACCTAAACAAGTACTGCTGACAGTTAGGCTAAGTCTATGTTTAAACCCAAGTTGCTCTGATAATCTCCTATGAAGCAACATTCCAAAAAATAATGTGCAAGGCAAATTTATCCACATTGAAACATGCGGATATGTTTTGAAAGATTTTCTTCAGTACATTAGTTTCACTTTAAACTCTGCATTTAAGTTACATTAAGAAGCTGAAATTAAGCTATAAAGATAACACTTATAGAGCCTTGAAATTGCTTTCTGAATCTTTTCCCCTCACAAATGCCATCCTCTCCGCTTTCCCTTAAAGGAAAGAAATGAAGAGAAAAAAGATACTTTTCCTACCTTTTCACATTTAACACATCTTTTGCGGTTTTATTCAAACTCTAAGGCAGCTATTAAACTATTATAAACATAGATTATGTAATAACAGATGTAAGTTAAACCTCTGCTTTCAATATTGAACATGATATGTATCCGCATACTTTGTATATATGAGTGTGTATGTATATACAAAGATAAACTTTTTGTGTAAATATATACACAAATATAGGTATATATATATATCCACAAATATTCCATTTCTTATATACCTTTAATCTGGAAGTTTCTATAAATGAGCAAGATTTTAACTCCCTAATGGTCTTTTGAAAATTTTAGAAACCAGGACTTTTCTCTTTTTTGCCTGTACTGCTGCTTGTACCCAGGGCCTGTCTTCTCTTGCTTAGTTTTATTCTCTTTGGGCTGGTGTTCTATCGCTTGGGCTGTACCTCCTTTCCTGCTCTTGCTTGGCTAATTGGAGATGAGAGTTTTATGGATTTGACTCCAACCATCATCCTCTGTATCTCAGCCTCCTGAGCAGTTAAGATCACAGACGGGAGCCGCAGCCACTGACAGAACTACTGGATTGTTACGCCCGTCTTTGGGCTTGATCTCCTGGCCCTCGTGGCTGTTCCTGGACATTTTTGTTCAAGGCTAGTTAGTGTTCTACCACTTGAACCATGGCTCCATTTCTTTGGGTAGTTAATTCCAGATGAATCTCACAGACTTTCCAGCCTGGGTTGACTTCGAACCGTGATCCTCAGATCTCAACCTCCTGGCACCAGGCTAATCCTATTCATTTTTAAGTGAGGACTTCCCTGGCTATCAGACATCAATCATAAAGGCTTTTTTTCCTCTTCTATCAATATAAATTCTTGGAGAGAATTAACCATGTTCATTGTGCTCACTGAAATAAATATTAACGTCTGTCAAGTCCATTTGTATCAAATTCCATTAAGAGACTAGGATTCTGCTTGTAGAAATACTGACAAACATTCCTTTATCAAAGCCGTTACGAAGTGCTTTTGCAGTCTCAACACTCCAGACAAATCCTCTGGGAATTGCCATGATTTTATCATGTAGAACTCAAGGGAAACACTCTTCTCAGTCACAATCTGATGTTGGTTTCCTCCCAAAATGCTTAATTCACCCATCTTCCCTGTGTCAGGGGATGATGGCACTAGCCACTATCGAAGGGCCAGGGGGAGTTATTAAAAAAGGAAAATAAGCCGGGCACCCTGTGGCTCCCGCCTGTCATCCCAGCTACTCAGGAGGCTGAGATCTGAGGATAACGGTTCAAAGCCAGCCTGGGCAGGAAAGTCCGTGAGACTCTGATCTCCAATGAACCACCAGAAAACCTGAAGTGGCGCTGTGGCTCAAGTGGTAGAGCCTTGAGCTGAAGCGCTCAGGGACAGAACCCAGGCCCTGAGTTCAAGCCCCACGATTGACAAAAGAAAAGAATAGGAAAATGAAAGTATTGTGCAGATGGTGAGCATGATGCACTAGACCTCCATGGTGATGCTGACTTGCCCCAACTCCCACCTCATGCCTGAAGTAGAGGGAGACATTGTCTTATAACACTGCTGTTCCCCCCCCCCCCACCAGGGCAAAGGACTGGACCTCCCATGGTCTCTGTCTCCTATGTGTTTATCTGAGTATACAAAAGGGAGGCTGGAAAGATCCAGCAATCCCAGTTCTGGGAACATATCCAGTGGAAATGATACCTGACTGTTGAAAAGATATCTGCTGTGCTGTGTCCGCTGAAGCCTTCAGTACTCACACATAGTCACATTGATGTAGAAAGGATATCTCTCTCTCTCTCTCTCTCTCTCTCTCTCTCTCTCTCTCTCTCTCTCGAATACTATTCAGCCTTCAAAAAGAATGCAGCCTTGTCATTTTCCACAACGGGGGCGGGGGACAGATCTGGAGGGCGGCATGTTCATTAGGTGACATAATCCAAGTGTAGACAGACAAATGGAATCTCAGTTATATTTGAAGTTGAACTCATACAAGAAAAAACAGAATGGTGGTCATGAGGGCCTAGGGTAGAGTTGGGGAGGTGTTGATTGATGAATAAAGAAAAGAGGAAAAAAAGAAAGGAAAGGGAGAAGAAGGGAAGCAGGGAGGGAAGAGGAAAGGGAAGTGGGAGGGAGATATGATACCAAAGAAGAGGGGGGAAGAGGAAAGGGAAGTGGGAGGGAGATATGATACCAAAGAAGAGGGGGGGAGGGGGGAGGGAAGGGATGGTAGGGGACAAACAGAGGAGGAGGGAACAATCCTCGATAAGAAACGCACTCATCACCTTGCTCGTGTGATTGTAAGCCTTCTGTACAATATTTTCACAATAAGAAACGTATTAAAAACAAAAAGCAAAACAAAAAAACCCACAACCATACCTCCTCCTAACTGCCCTTTACTCCCAAGAAAGTGACATTATAGGTTCTGCATTAAATACATTTATTTGCCTCAAAGGAGGCATTTCTCCTTTTTCTTTTCAAAATATTTAAGAATGTGCACGTTTAAATTTCGGCTGTGTAGTCTTTTGAAAAGTAATCGACTTTTTAAATTAGAAAGATGGTCTTAATTTTTTCTTCACCTAATTTTCTCCTTCTCTCCAACCTTTTCAAGTCTTCACCTATTTTTTTTTCTGTTCATATTTCCAAAGTAATTCATGAAATATTTTCTTGATTACAAGAAGTGTATTGGAATACCTTGTTCTCTTATGCTAAGATTGTGTGTGTGCGTGTGTGTGTGTGCACGTGTGTGTGTGTGTGCGTGTGTGTGTGCGTGCGTGAGTGTGTGTGTGTGTGTGTGTGTGTGTGTGTTTGGATTTAGGGCTCTATCTTTGAGGGGTTTTGTTGTTGTTGTTCAAGGAGAGTGCTCTTACTATTTGTGCCACAGCTCTACTTCCAACTCTTTCCTTTGCTTTTTTTTTTGTTAGTTAATTGGAGATACATCTCACAGACTTTGCTGCTCAGGCTGACTTCAAACTGTGATCCTCAGATCTCAGCCTCCTGAGTAGCTAGGCTGACAGGTGTGAGCCACCAGCACCCAGCCTGAGATTTTTTTAAATTTCTTTTTAAAAGTTAGTACTAAGGTTTGAACTCAGGCCTTCACTCTGGCTAAACATGTGCGCTGTCACTATTCTACTAATCCCACATGTTTAAATTTATATTTCTCTGCTCTCCTAACTAAATAAAACTGATGAACGTGGACTTATCAGCATTACTGATGAACCAAACTCATTCGCTAACAGTAGAACGATCATGTAATATATACGTTAAGGGTAGACCAGAGTTCTGTGTAGGTTAGCAATAAATGATATTACTTAATGATGATATTTTACTGTTAATTTCTGCTCTTGCCAGTTCTATTTTTCGTTGGGGGAAAGCACTATAGCGGCAGATTTCCACCCTGCCTTCAAGGAGTTTACTTACCACGGAGTGAACAGTTTGGCACAACAAATTAATGGTAGATATTTTTGTCAGTGCCTAAGTTTCTGATTCCAAATTCTCCAGATGGCAGTGCGACACCAGGCTCACAGCCAGTGGAGAAGCTGTGTTTCTAGCAATTTGGGGAAAATATGCTATTAAGGACGGAATGGCAGAAATTTACCATCTCTACAATTAATGTGGGGTTCACGTTAGAATTTCAATAGGCTGTTTTTTGTAGCGTCTCTCCTAACACTGGAAAGTCCTTCCTTAACATACGTACGTAAAACTAGCACCTTCTCGAAAAGGTTCACATCTCACTATTGTATTTCACGGTGACGTAACAACCATTGTCCAAATACCATCATACTATTCCCACATCCCAGCCCCAAAGAGTAACAGTCCATACAGGTTCAAATATGGCTCCTGTCACCTCCTTTAAAACTTGACCCGAGTCATACAAAGGGGTTTCCATTCCACAAGTCAGATTATGAGGACAGTTCCTCTTTCTCCCCCGCCTCTCCCCACCCCAGCCCTCCCCTCTACATGTGACTACGTGTAGAGTTTGTATTCGTGTACCCCATGGAGATGTAGGTACGCATACACATATCCATAGCCACGTATTCACGTCTATGTGAATTCCCTCTACATTAGCTCATGGCGTCGCCCTGCTTTGGCGTCCATGGGAGAGAGTAAATTCTGGTGATCACTCTGGAAACAGATGAAGCTTAGGTGGCTGTGTGTAGAAGACACCGCAGTCTCTACAGTTCACATCTGTCTGGGGCTGCAGTGGCTCTCACTAGGAGCTGGCATGTCTAGGGCCACAAAATGCTGAAATCATACGTTTATTCGAGCAAGAGAACATGTTGCTTTTGAAAACCAAATCCGAAGTATGCACCCCCTTTTACCTTTAAATGAAAGAACAAAAGTTCTGAGTATATGTGATTTTCTTTTTTCATGAGTAAGTTTTCTTCCTTTGGAAGTTGCCCATCACTAAATCGCCTTTCACAAGGACTTGATCTAACTATTCTATTATCTAAACAATGCAGGGAATATTTTTTCTTTTCCATAGTGTGAACTCCTCAGGAGTCAAATAATGTGTGTTTCCAATTCAGAATTCCAAATGCAGTGATTGGGAAGAACTGCTTTTGCTCACGTTTTTTTTTTTGTCATTCCTATAGATGTTTGAATATCACATTTCTTCTCTAGTAACTTGGAAAAATCTTAATTTTTTTATGTATGCTGAACCAGAAATAGGCTTTTAAAAAATACCTTAAGAAATGTAATCATGCCTACAGGAATCATTTTCAAGGAGAAAGATACAATATTCCTACAATGTGAAACTTACAGGACATGATATTGTTACTGAGTCAGTTTAAATGTGTAATTTTAAAAAAAGATGATCAGTTCATGCGTTTTACTGTGCGTATTTTTAACTTGGAAAGCTAATCCCCTAGGGCACAGTTATGTTATAAATGGTTTCATAAACAATTCAGAAAAGTGACAGAAAAATTCCTCTTCTAATCATGGATTATATTACCTATCACTCATTTTTTATCAAGTTGAGAAAAATATATCAATTCTGACCTTATTTTTTTAAAAAAGGAGTAAACTCCGCAAGTCTTCATATTTGAAGTGAATTACCTTTTTGAGTCTTCATGTAATCTAAGACTTGGGAGTGAAATCTAGTCCTTTCTGATTGAATGGAATAAAAGAAATCATTATTCTAATACAAAACCTCCTGTAAATTTAGTAAATTTAATTATATCTTACTAAAATTGTTCATTCTTTCTCTAGAAAAGAGCTTATAATCACGTCAGCCTTCTCTTCATTTAGATCATAATACCTGAAAACTGTAAGCAGTATATACATATTTTCTGGTAGATATATGCTGGTTCCATTTCCATTGGATCATTTATACTGCGTCTAAGAATCTGTGACAACCCTTGTGAAATTTCATCCCTTGAAATTTCTCCTTCGGCTGGGCACCGATGCTTATACTTGTAATCCTAGCTGCTCAGTAGTCTGAGATCTCAGGATTAAGATAAACTCTGTGAGACTCCAATTAACTATTAAAAACGAAAGCCAGAAGTGGAGGTGTGGCTCAAATCATAGAGCTTCAGCCTTGAGCAAAAAAGTTAACCCACAGACACCTAGACCCTGGGTTTAAGACCCAGTGCTGGCAACAAAAATAAAAAAGATTTTCTTCTGAAAAAAAAATCAAGTCACTTACGGGAGTATTTCACATTAGTTCACTGAAGAGCGATTCTTCTTTATATAAGTTGTGTTATTACAGAAGTTCCAACTACTATGGTAAAAGGTACCCATGGAATCTCAAGACAAATGGATCGGAGGACGTATCTATTGGATGCATCTATTTGCATGTGTGTTGTAAAGTGTAATAACTTCTTTCCCACCAAGACTGTTAAAACCTTCGCAGAGTACTAAATGAAGATCTCTAGAGTATTAATCTCAGTGTGAGATATGATTATTTGAATAGGATTCCACCGACTCAGAAGGCTATCTATCGCTGCAAAAGTAAAATTTTCTTTTAATTTATTAACCATTTGCTCAAGACCCTTTACTTGGTTACTTAATAAGAATTATTAAGTGCCGGCTGAGTGGAAGCATGTATATCTTAGAGAGTTTCCTTTAAAAGTCCACCCCTCAAGATAATTTGAAATTTGTCTCTGTTTATATCAGGAAGTAAAGTGAACTCCTGGCAAGCATCCCAGTTTATATCTATTGTGAGTGTGTGTGTGTGTGTGTGTGTGTGTGTGTGTGTATTTATCAGTGTAAGTAGCCTGACCAGACAACGCTGTTCCAATACTTCTAGTTCTTCTTTTTCTTATTGCCTGTATTGTGGTACCATGAATGCTCAGAAAAATGGTGGTGGTGACCCATTTCAATAAGTTAAAGATGATCAGGGGGATGAGATGGGTAGGGGAAATAAGGAAGCCACTGGGACTGTGGATTCTTTTATGATGCAGTGTATTACACATTTGCAGTAGCGCAGTGGGGAGCGTTAGGCGGAGGGGGCCGGGGAGCGAGGCTGCTGCCCCTTCCATGGACACTGGCGATGAGTCTGCTCACTTTGCATCAGGACAGGGCGATGCCCGTTCCTTCCAGGTGGCCCTCTCCTCTCTCTCCCTGCTCCCTGGGCTGTAAGATGGCCTCACTGAGGTACCAGCTCTTTCCTTCAGCATCTCCGGACATGCACAGCACCACCCGGAGGAAAGCCGGGGTGCGTGGAGTCCCGAGGTGCATGGGTGCATTACTGACGGGCGCCTCCTCTCGCTCTCTCTCCCCCCACAGCAGTTGTATGCTGCCCAGCTAGCCGCCATGCAAGTGTCACCAGCAGGGAAGCTGCCCGGCTTAGCCCAGGCCAACCTCGGTGCTTCTGTATCTCCTACCAGCATTCACACCGACAAGAGCACAAGCACCCCGCCGCCCAAAAGCAAGGTACCTGTGTCCACGAAGCGTTTCACGACCCACCCGCAGGGGCTTATCGGCGGGCTGTGGCCGGCCAGCTAGACTGGGAGCCCAGGGAAATGTCCAGGACACCTGTGCGGAAACATAGGGGTCTGCTTTCAATCATGGCTTTGTTCAGCAAGCAGAGATGTAGCACGGCTACAACAAACAGAGGTGAGAAGCAGGGCCCAGTGGCTCCCGCCTGCCATCCCAGCGACTCAGGAGGCTGAGATCTGAGGATCGCAGTTCAAAGCCAGCCCGGGCTGGAAAGTCCGTGAGACTCTTACCTCCCATGAACCACCCAGAGAACAAGAAGCGGTACTGTGGCTCACATGGTAGAGCGCCAGCCTTGAGTGAAAGAGCTCAGGGACAGCGCCCAGGCCCAGGGTTCAAGCCCCATGACCAAAAAAAAAAAAATCCCCCCAGAACATATGTGAGATACAGTGATTTAAGACATGACTGCCAGTCTTAACAGTAGATACCTATGCTCGTAGCTCACACCTGTAATCCCAGCCAATCGGGAGACTGAGATCTAAGGATCACAGCTCAGATAGGAAAGCCACGAGGATCTCTTATCTCCAGTCAACTAACAAATACCCAGAAGTGGAGCTGTGGCTCAGGTAATAGAGTAAAAAAGTGAACAAGCTAAGGACCTGCACTCAAGCTCTAGTTCCTACACAGAAAAGAAAGAAAAAGAAAGGTATTTGTACAAAACAGCCAAGTAATCATACTGCATGGTCCACAATAATGAGCTTTATGAAGTACATAGTTAGAATATGTTGGAGGAGCCTATCTTCAGTCACCAGTGATTGTGTTTGCCAATGAAGGAGCGATTGAAATAGTAGGATTAGGACATATGGAGTGTTTTTAAAATGAAATATCAATAACTGTTATAATGTGGAATAGCATCGTTGCAATTTTAGATACAGATTCTTCACTCATCCACTGAGATTATCGTGTAATGAAAATAAAGATAATAATAGTGTTAGAAGTGAGACTGTTTAGAAACCATTTTGTCTTAATGTATGTGTCTCAGGGAGAAGCAGAGAAATAGATGTGAAATGTGTTTGCATTTGTTGAACTTACATTACATTCTGTGAATACATTAAGCTTCCTGTGAAAGCGGGCAGAATGACCACACAGTTTCCCCTTGCCGAGACTCTCTCCTAGTAGTCCAACTATACTAGAAAACATCAAGTGGGAAACTGAACGTTAATTCAGCACCCAATAGTACGTTTTCCTATCAAGTTTGCCTCCCTTCTGCATTCCATGGATTGCAGCGATCTCCTAAAATGATTTGGATCAGAGTAGACACAGTAGTTGAAGGGAACACACAAGCTTGGAATCCTCCATACTCAGGAAGCTGAGTTCTGAGACTCTTGGTCCAAAGCAAGCCTGAGTAGAAAAGTCTGCGAAACTCTTTGTCACCAGTGAACTACCAAAAACCCAGCAGTGGAGGTGTGGCTCAAGAGGTAAAGCTCCAATCTTGAGCAAAAAAAAAAAAAGACAAAACCCATAAAAAAGGGAGAGGCGCTGAGTTCAAGTCCCAATACTAGTCTGTGCACACACGCGCGCGCACGCGCACACACACACACACACACACACACACACACGAAACGCACCAGATAAATGAATTATAAGAAATAATGTGAGGGAAAAGAAGTCCAACAAGTAAAAATAGTCTTTCTCCATCCAACTGGCTAGTGAAGGATGCTCCCGTAAAACCCTCCATTCTCCCACAATGCCCAGCTCCCTTTCTGTGTGGTTAAATGAGAAGTCCATTTGGGACTCCAGCATGATGTAGACAAAGACCGTGCACCATGACTGCCGGCAATGTGTGAAAATCCACAGTGAAGCGCCTTGCCTCCCAGGGACAGGAGAGGCGAGCCACACACCCCTTTGAAGTCCTGTTTGAGCTGTGCAGTGACATCCCTTAGTCTGCGCTGAATGTTCAAGTCCAAGCCCCGGCCTGCTTTGCTCGCTAATCGCAGCAGTGCGTAGATTTTTTTTCAAACAGGGTGATCATGGTAACATTTATGGGATGAAGTTGAGTTCTAAGGCAGTGGTATTTCGGCGTCTCCACGGGCCAGCAGTTGTAATGTGTTGCACAGACAGGCTGACTTCGAGCACAGCGTGACATGGAAGCCTTACCGTACTCTGTTTCTTTCCTTGGATTTGCTAGTGCAGACGCCATGTTTCATGAAGAGGCTTTACAATAGGGCATCACACATTAGGATTTTAGGGTAGCATGTCGATCACTTTTACATTGATGAGCAGATTTGTTTATTTCTTAGTCTTTGTATCAGGAATATCTTCTCACCAAATCACTTCTACAAATAATTAGGAAGTTTTGAATGTCAAACAGTCTTGTCCACTCGTTCCTGTTCATTGTTTATTCACTCATTCATTCATTCAGCTAGCCAGCCATCTCTCCACCCAGCTACCCATCTATCTATTCATACAATTATCCATCCATCTATCCACCCATCTACCCATCTAGCCATCCATGTATGTATCCAGTCATTCATCCATCCATCCATCCATCCATCTCTCAGTCATCCACCCATCCATCCACCCAACCATCTATTTACTCATCCATCCACCTAGCCATCCACTTATCCAGCCACCTAGCCATGTACCTCCTCATCCATCCATCTGCTCATCTATTCATCCATCCATCCATCCATCCATCCACCGATCCATCCATCCATCCAACTATCCATCCATCCATCCATCCATCCATCCATCCTTTCATCCATCCATCCACCCATCCATCCATCCATCCATCCACCCATCCATCCATCCATCCATCCAACTATCCATCCATCCATCCATCCAACTATCCATCCATCCATCCATCGTTTCATCCATCCACCCATCCATCCATCCATCCAACTATCCATCCAAATGTTGACTGATTCTTTCTGAGGTAACACTGGCCAATCGCAGAAGGTTTGTTTTGCCATAGATAGGAAACATTTTTATGAGCGACAAGGCAGTATATTCCCTTAGGCATCGCCACCACATGTAGTCAGCACACAAGAGTTCAGTTGTTTGGTTCATGTTAAAAGTTTGGTCCCAGGTTACAATTTTATACCTCCATCTATTCAATCTGAATGATTGCTTCTATTGCCTGGATTGCATATAATTTAGAAATATAATTTAAAGTTTAGCTCTGGAGTCCAATCAGTTTTTAAAATTAGTCTTCAGGGGTTGGACTGTGGCTCATTGGTAGAGTACTCGCCTAGCATGTGTGAAGCCCTAAGTGCGATTCCTCAGTCCCATCAGAAAAGCCAGAAGTGGCGCTGTGCCTCAAGTGGTAGAGTACTAGCCTTGAGCAAAAGAGCTAAGTGGTAGCACCTAGGACCCGAGTTCAAGCCCAAGTACTCACACCCCCCACACACACACACACAAAATATCCATGCTAGCTGGGTGCTGATGGCTCTCCCTTGAAATTCTAGTCACTCCTCAGGGGATACTGATTCAAAGCCAGACCTAGGCATCAAAGTCCATGAGACTCATCTTACCCTCCCAAAAAACCAGACATGGAAGTGTGGGTCAAGCAGTAGAGCACCAGCCTTGATTAAGAAAGCTAAGAGCAAAAAGGTCTAAGTTCAAGCCCCCAGTACCAGCACAAAACAAAGTAAATTACAACAAAAACAGCCACGCCCAGTTAATATCATCTCTGTCATTTTCATGAAGCACACCCCACCCACTCAGTGAATAAAGAAAGGCCCAGGACAACCTGTGAATTGGTATTCTCATCACCCGAGACCAACATTTCTACATGAGAGCGTGAAGGGTTTTTTTTTAAAGAATCAAGTATGAGTGTCCTGCGGGAGGTACGGACATCGCTGAATGCTTTATAGGTCATTTTTGTTTCATATCTCTATTAGTCTAGAACAGTCCCATATCACCTGAGAGCTCAGCATTAACCATCCCCTGACGCGATGGTTGAAATAATAAAGGACGTTTGCTGTTTGGAACAATGGCATGGGAAGTTCTATCCGGGAGCTCCTCTAGGCACAGCGATCTTGCTGACAGCTGTCAAAAATCAAGTGATTTCTTTCTCTGAGTTTTATCACCTGCCCCCCTTCCTGGATGTGCCTTTTGCCTTAGCTCCCATAAACAAAACTTATTTGCAATTTGCAAAAAATAAAAGGGGGGGGGGGAGAGAGGGAGATCAAAAGGAGGAGTTTCCAAAGACTGTAAAACTGGGCAGCATGAGTCTTCTATGGCCTGCTGTTTTTAATCTGCTGTGTGCCAGTTGGAGGCGAGGGGACTGTGAGGCTGTGAAAGGAAGAATAATACCGAGAAATGATAGAGTGTCTCTGACCCCAAGCTCAGCCTGGAAATCCAAGACATTGATTTCACTTAGCATTCCTGCTGAGAAATCTGGCGGAGTTCAGTTGTAATAAAAGAACAAGATTCTGTTCTAATGGTAATGGCGTGTGACAGACACATCACTTTGTCTGTCCTCGGGATCAGAGAGAGCAGAATTGGGAGAAAGGTCACCTGACCCGCCCGGGGGGTGTAGTACAAGTGCAGCAGTGAGCTTTGAACTGCCGCCTGGGAACATAATTATTTATAATATTAAATGATAAAGAAACCTTTAGAAGAGAACTCAGAGTGGACCTCGAGAAACTGCACCCTGGAAATGTGAAAAGAAGAAAAAATTTAAAAAAGAAAGAAAGAAAGAGCACACGAAAGGAGAGCTGGTCTATTCAAACTCTGCCTTTCAGAAGGTGTGAGGCTTCTTGGCTTGTGTGGCCCTGAACTTCACTGGTTTGTGGACTGTTTGCATCATCCCCAGAGAATTGCTAATGCCTTCATTTTCGTAGTCACCAACCAGATACAGCTGTATGTTTCCTCTAGCACTTAGGCCTTCATGGAAGATGGCTTCACACGGAATCAAACCATCTTCCGATCCTGGATATTCCTAAGCAGTTAGGATCGAATCATATCCATACACTTATCTCTTTAGCCATCATTAAAAATTGTCCCCTATTTTTTTAAAAAAAATAGAACAACTCAGGGGGACCAGGTGGCTCAGTGGTAGAGCGCTTGCCTCGCATGCATGAGGCCCTGGGTTCGATTCCTCAGCACCCGAGAAGCAGAAAAATCCGGAAGTGGCGCTGTGGCTCAAGGGGTAGAGCGCTAGCCTTGAGCTGAAGAGCTCAGGGACAGCGCCCAGGCCCAGAGTTCAGGCCCCACAACCATCACCAAAAAAAAAAAAAAAATGGAACAATTCAAGCAAATATATTTCACTGTTGACAAATATTTCCAGGGCTCAAGTGTCTTTACCACCAAGCTTACAGCTAAATATTGGCAAAGAACCGTGAGCAGAAGTCTGGCATTTTGAACCTGGGTGAATAGGAGACACCATGGCGTGGGACATTTTAAAACAATTCCGCCTGTTTGTATTAAGAGTAGGTTTCTGATTAAGGTGCTGCTCAGCAGTGCTGGAACTGGCATCGCATCTGCAATAACGTGGCATCAACATAGTAAATCTGCTTTCGTAGCTCAGGTTCCTTGGCGCAACACTCTGTTACGTGATGTATTCATTAGCTTTCCAATTGGTTCAACATACTGTTTATTTAACTAGATTCTCTGTCTGTCTATGCAGTCTGTTAAGAACCTAAATAATTCTATGAAGTACTTGATCTTTGACACATTTCTTTTCTTGGAACACATTACTTAAAATAGCAATAATAAGCCGTGCCCTGGTGGCTCCCGCCTGTCATCCCAGCTACTCAGGAGGCTGAGATCTGAGGATCACAGTTCAAAGCCAGCCCCGGCAGGAAAATCCACGAGTCTCTTATCTCCAATGAACCACCAGAAAACCAGAAGTGGTGCTGCGGCTCAAGTGGTAGAGCGCCAGCCTTGAGCACAGCGATGCTCAGGGTCAGTGCACAGACCCTGAACTCAGTTCAAGCCTCAGGACTGGCAAAAAAAAAAAAAAATAACTAAATAAAAGTAGTAATAATAGAACCAGGAACAGACTTAGAGACAATTATTTGATCTGAGAGTCTGTTAATTGTAGCTGATCGAGAGAGCCTCATATCACAGGCAAACGAAACCTGGAAATATCGTATCTTACGTTTTATGGGTCTCTTTTATTTATTTTTTTTCTTGCCATTGAAAAACTAGCCACCTCTTGGGAAAATTCAAAGTGCAACTTGTAAATATTGCTACAAAATATGCCCCCTGATGGTGGATGGTGACCTCTGTATTGTCTGCAGCCACCAAGAAGAGTTCATTTGAAAAGCTGATGACAAGAGCGAATTCCTGGGTGCCTGGAGTTTAACCTTGGCACGACCTTGCTATGCCCCCTCCCCCCACTCACAGCTGCGTCCCTGTCAATGGCAAGAACACACAGATCGCCCAGACCCGGTTTTTTTTTCTGTTGTTCTTTTGAAATATTTCTGACAGTGGTGTTCCCATTTGCACAGCAGTAGCGCCTTGGAGCTTATGAACAAGGGGGAAAAAAATAAAACAACAAATGTCTCTGACAAGGCTAAGCACTGGCTGTAACCAGCTGACCAGCCACAATCACAATGCTTTTTGCTTCCAGTGCCCTCATACCAAAGATGGCCCAGCCCCGAGCTCAGGACCTGTTACGCGATTGTTTTCTGGTCCACGTTCACGAGCACAGAAACTCAGATCTTTCTTCCAACTTGGTGCTTCTGTGCGTAATACTTACGGTGCCGGTGGCTCAGCCACAGCCCCATTTCTTGCTGTACGGCACGTCGTTCTGGTGGGAGTCAATACAGCCATGCACACAGATCTGCAGGGAAGAAGTTCTGGAGGGGATTGGAGGCATATGTAGTAACTTGTGCTAGCATTTTACACTGCCAAATGAGATGGAAGGCAAAATACAAAAGCGCACACACACGCGCACACACACACAGTCTAACCACAGCCAATGCAAACTCTAAGAGCATTGTTTTTTGTTCTTGTTGTTGTTTTGGTTTTGTGTGTGTACGTGTGTGAGAGAGAGAGAAAAAGAAAGAGAAAGAAAGAGAGTATTAGCACAAAATCATCCTTTAAAGATGTAGCACAGCCATGAAGGAAATTTCCAAAGTTTAAAATGGACCAGGATCCAGGAACAGGTGGCTCACACCTGATCTGTAGGGATCATGGTTCAAAGCCAAGCTCAAGCAAGAAAAACAGGGAGACTCTTATCTCCAGTAGACTACCAAAAAGCCGGAAGGGGCACTGTGGCTCAAGCGGTAGAGTGCTAGCCTTGAGCCAAAGAAGCTCCGGGACAGCGCCCAGGCCCTGAGTTCAAGCCCCAGGACTGGCCAAAAAAAAAAAATCACAATTAAAAAATAACAAGGACCAGGGAGTCCTAAGGCCCTATGGGAAGTTATTTCCATCGACTGAAAGGAAATCCTCACACTGCTCAGCATACCTTTAAACTGACTTAATATTTTTTCATATTTCATCTGGACATGAAAAAAAAAAACATAAAGATATGTTTAAAATGTAAAAGTCCGTAAGGTACTAGATACTGTTTTGTAACTTATTCCTAAAGGGTTTTTTTTGTTTTGTTTTATTTGTTTGTTTCATTGTTTTTCTCGGCCTAAGCAATGCCTCTGAGCTTTCGTGCTGAAAGCTAGTGCTCTACCACGGAAGCCACCGCTCCAATCCCAGCATTTTAAAAATGTTCTTGTGGCTAATTAGACATAAAGAGTCTCACAGACTTTCCTGCCTGGACTGGGTTCAAACCACAATCCTCGGATCTCAGCCTCCTGAGTAGCTAGAATTAAAGGCATGAGCCACTGGCGCCCGGCTCTGTTTCAACTCACTCTTAAGAGTTTTTTTCAGGTCAAGATCTCAAATAATGACTCCTTACTACCCAGGGCTAGAATTGATCTCTGAATGTATCTAAAGATAATCCACTGTAGTGAGATACTATTTAATAGAAGGGGCACTCATTACTCTCTATATGTCAGCCTCAAATGACACCACGGATCTGTCCTGAAAACAGTTGGGGCTGGTAACTCGGCAGATTCAGTTTCTCCTACAACTCCAGGACAGAAAGAGATACTAGCCCTCACTAATTATGACTACATTGAAATTGGCCATTTTCTATTCTTAACGCTTTTAAACACTGGCAAATCAATTAAATGCTAGAATCTCGCTAATACCTTACTCTGTATAGCTGCTTTGTGCTTTTATTGAATAGCGATTGAGCCACCCCCCCCCCCCGCCCTCATCTCTGGGATTTCATTATCTGGGAAATAACTGTTTTGTGAGCCTTTGAATGCTCTGTGGACGTGTCAGATCCACGAGGAGCCTTCATTTAAGAACCACCACCTCGTAGAGTTCAACAATAAATGTGGCCGTAATCATCACCACCACAAACTGGGCGGGAAAAACATTTACACTGGAATATGACACAGTCACCCCGTGATTTTCAATAAAATAGTTTTCCCTTTTTTTTTTTTTTTGTGGTTCCATGCTACTAAACTGAAATATGTTAAATGAAGTGTTACCAGAGGATTCCCTGTGGTGAGCCCCCCCCCCCCCACCTCATCTGTATTCAATTGAAGAGAATCGCAGACAGCACAGTACTTAACCAGAGGCCTTCCCAGCTGGCTGCGATTCATGTCCTCCGAGTTTGGTTGTTTTTTCGTTTTTTTTTAATTTTATGCACTTCTGTGCCAGTCCCTGGGGCTTGAACTCAGGGCTTAGGCATTGGCCCTTAGCTTTTTGACTTAAGGCTTCACTCTACCATCTGAGCCACACCTCCCCTTTTGGGCCTTTTTTTTTTTTGTAGGGGGGTTCATTGGAGAAAAGTCTTAATACTTTCCTGCCTGGGCTGGCTTTACACCAGCATCCTCAGATCTCAGCCTCCTGAGTAGCTAGGATGACAGGTGTGAGCCACCAGCACCCAGATGGAAATATATTCTTAGGACTCAAAGAAGGAGTGGCTATGAACCATAGCAGTATAGTAAAAATTACAGATCCAAGAGTCAAATGAGTTACAATCTCAACAGTAGACAGGTGAATACACAGAGGGTTTGACTTAATGTCCTTTGAATCTGACCGGATGGGGCTGCGTGTCACTATCCTGATAATGACAGAGTCCCTATGTCACACACAGAATAGTGATCTCCATCAGGCTTTATAAGAATGCAGAGGGTGAGGCCAGGCGGGGGGGGGGGGGGGGGGGGGGGTGGCGGCTCACGCCCATAATCCTGCCTATCGGGGAGGCTGAGATCTGAGGATAGAGATTCGAAGCCAGGCCCAGGAAGAAAAGCCCATGAGACTCTTATCTCCAATTAACTATATATATATATATATAAAAAAAAAGCCAGGAATGGAGTGGTAGATCAAAGTGGCACAGCACTCAAAAACTCAGAGATGTCACCTAGGGCCTGAGTTCAAGCCCCACGACCAGCAGGTACACACACACACACACACACACACACACACACACACACACACCATGGTTCAAAGAAGAGGATATTGAACCCATGCTGTGATAGGAAGAGCCATACAACTGTATTTTTATTTCTGTCCTGAAGGTAAACAAAAGTGTATTTTAAAGTAAAAGAAAGCCATGACCGACCCCAAAAAAGAGCACCAGTATTTTAGAACATTATCCTCAAACACAGATTCAACCCAGCAGAGATCCTCTCCCTCAATACTTAACGTTTAAAATGTTCTAATCTAAAACACAACCATTAAAACCTAAATTTCATAGTGAATTATAAACAGGAGAAAAAAAATCAGAACACAAGAGTATTTAGTAGAGCCTCAAAAAACCTCATTTTCTTTTCAGAGTCTGGCTGCTCAAGAGACTGAGATCTGAGGATCAAGGTTAGATATCTCAGAGACTGGGCTGGGCAGGTGGCTCGGTGGTAGAGTGCTCACCTTGCATGCACGAAGCCCTGGGTTTGATTTCTCAGCACCACATACACAGAAAAAGCCAGAGGTGGCTCTGTGGCTCAAGTGGTAGAGCGCTAGCCTTGAGCAAAAGAAGCTCAGGGACAGCGCCCAGGCCCTGAGTTCAAGCCCCAGGATTAGAAAACAAAATAGATCTCTAATCTGTAGTGTTCTTCTCTTAGGACTTACAATTTTTTTTTTTTATTTTGGCTTCCTAAGACGTACTCTAAAATGGTTGAAATTCTTTATTCTCTACCATTCTTTATTCTCATCATCACATCTCAGAATGATTCTCTTTACTAATTAAATATTGGCTAACTCCATTCTTTCCATAACACACACACACACACACACACACACACACACACACACACACACACACGAGATACCCCAGGTATAAATTTCTTCTTTTAAAAAATACAATAAACTCGAAAGTCTTGATTAGGATGACAGAAGAGTATCTACGTATTAATTTACTTATCACATTTTTATCTGCATTTTTCTCTTGAGGGAAGAAATACGTCCTTCATTTTTTATTTCAGTTTTACAAAACAGATCAGAAAGAAATCAATGCCATCACTAAATCAACATAGACAGGGGAATCAAAGCAATAAAGCTATGGATCACGTTCAAAACTGAAGACAGACAACTCCAAAATCCTGACCAGCGAGGGCTTAGATAAGTGGGCGACTTTTATCTTTTACACGTTACGGAAGATTAAGTGAGAATGGATGCCCGAAGGTAGTCATTCAGAAATACACTAACCCCTGTGTGTTTACAGCGACACACAGCAGACCATGTCTGTGAGAGGACATGATGCTAAACATTTTTCTTTTTGCCGGTATTGGGGCTTGAACTCGGGCCTGGGTGATGTCCCTTAACTTTTCCACTTACAGCTGGTGCTCTACCACTTCCCGGCTTTTTTTTTTTTTCCTGACTAATTGGAGATCAGAATCCCTTAGATTTTCTTGACCAATCTGTCTTCTAACTTCCATCCTCAGATCTTAACCTCCTGAGCAGCTGGGATTACAGGCGTGAGCCACTAAGCCCAAACAACAGGCTTTCTTAATGGCCCGCAACACTGAATTTCACTAACAGCCAATGGATTGTCAGAGGCTGACAGAGTGGTCGAAAGTTTCCACCAAAAACAGCTGTGAGTTTCCCTGACCTTGATTCGTGAACCCATCACAGCCCTGGGAGAAAGCCTTCTTTCTTCCCTCTGCTGACCTTCACCGAGGTGATTGGACCTTTCTTAGCATTCGGTGCTCCCTGTGGGAGGCCCAAGTCTTCCAATCACAGTATCTCACAGCTCTGGTGTGAGTCGGAGCCCGGCTCTCAAAGAAACGGAACAATATTGTGATTTGGGATTTTTCAAAGGGATTAAAAATGACAATCTTTCACTTCAGAGAAAACCGAAACCCCAAATTTCCTCTTCTCAAGTTGTACAGTAGCAAAGCAATATGGAGGAAAATACGTATTCAACTAGGTAATTATTACTTTGGGCCAAACCTTACTAACAATATTAGGAAGGGGTCAGATGATCACCCTTTCAGAAAACCACAAATTATACTATCTTCACATTTTGTTGGGGTACGCTGTAAAACCCACGATCCGCATTAGGATTTGATAGGGAACACTTTTAAATCGAGCCTTTCAAGAACTAAGGGAACTTTTTTTTTTTCAAGTCTATTATATAATTTGTCGTGCAATTTTGATGACTTTTGGCAGGGTGGATATTTCATAAATAGGAGAAAAAGAAATTGAGGCAAGAAATAGAAAGGCTGAAATACTGCAAAAAAATCTTTTTTTTTTTGCGATATTTCTAGTAATACTTAAAATAACATGAGAACAAAATATTGTTGTGAAATGTGTCTTCCAAAGCATTGTGACAGCACTAGGAATGTCTTTAAATAGGTACAGATTTGTGTTTTCTTTACTTCTCCATGCAAGCCTTTTGAGGATCAAAATTTCATTTTAAGTCAGTGGGAGCTCAGGATTCAGGCCAGCCCTCCATGAGTACAGGGGGAGGCAAGAATTTTGGGTCAAATGTTGGAATTTTTGAATGCCAGTCTTCACGCAGATAATGCTGTCATTTATCTTAAGAAAATGACAGTTTTAAGAGAAACTCTGGGTACTTTTATTTTGGTTTGGTTTTCATCCATCATTTTCCACTAGCATTCCTAAACTTGCACTAAGCTAGACTTCAGCTCTGTTTTAGCTGGGACTATAATAAATGCACTTGCAACAAAATGAGGAGCAGAATGATCAAATCCAAAAGAAAGACTCTATCAGGTACACTTTTATCAGCTGCATGATAAGTGTCTCTCCATTTAATATGCTGTCAATAAACGTTCACATCAATTCAAGATATGAATTTTGGGCTCTGAGTTGTCAGCGCTTGTGGACTAGTTTTCAGATACCAGTTTTTGTGAAGTTTCACTGATTCAGACAGCAGGGTCTAAGCGAAGGTGTCCGTACAGGGGCTCTTTTTTAATATCGGTAATGTGAAAAACAAATAAAATCAGTAGTGCGGGTTACTCTCTACTGTAATATAAAACTGGGAGCTGTTGTGTAAAGTTATTACTCTCTAAACTATTGACCATATGAAATAAAACAGTGAGAACTCTGAGACAAAAATAAAAACAGTAAAATACGTTTTTAAAAACATGCATTCGGGGCGGGAGGCATGGCTCAAGGAGTAGAGCACCTGTTGAGCAAAAGTAAAGTTCAAGCCCCAGTACTACCAAAAAAAAAATCCTTTCAGGACTTTCCTGAGTTCCACTGAAGAACAAGACCCAGGCACAACACACAGAGTTCAAAATACATAACTCAATAAAGCCCAGCAGTGATGAGTGACTCAACCTGTCACCCTAGCTACTCGGGAGGCTGAGATCTGAGGATCATGGGCATGAAAGCCCATGAGACTCTTTTCTCCAATTAACAGCTGGAAGTGGAGGCTCGGTTGGTTCAAGTGGCAGAGCGCCAGCCCTAAGCAAGTAGAGTCCAGCAAGAATAAGAGGCCCCGGATTCGGGCCTAATACTCGTACCCCACACTCCTACCCCTCAAAGAAACCTGTAAAGCAAATACACTCATTTTATCATTTCAGTTCCGTCTAGGCAACATGATCCAACGCTCTTCTGCCATGATGTCATTACAAGGACTATATAAAATCTTCCACGCCAGCCAGACGGTGAAATGCATTATTCTTCTAACGTTATGGGCTGGGAAAAAACTAAGCACCAGACATTACAGCCGAGTTCCACTACACATTAATTATTTTAATAGACTGTTTCTTAAATGAATATCTGATAAATCAGTCTGCCATCCCTCACGCTCCGTGGCATGCCTAACTCACTGCAGACACTTTAGAATCATTACGCCGTGAGAGCGAGACTACAGATTCACGATGGCGATCATTAAGACCAAACGCTTTCCGGACGCTCACTTCTGAAGCTTTGTGTAAATCTTGTCTGACTCTCCTTGGTCTCCGTACCTGGAGTTTTACACTGAAGACGCAGGATGCAAAAGTCAAACTAAACTTCCCTACGTTGAGAAAAACAATGGATTTCAGATGAATTAGCTCAAAGGTCACTTGACCTCGATTTACAGCTGGTGCCTGCAGGTCTCCGTCCATAGACCATGCAGGAATTCTCTGTCTTCATGGCAGAGACTTCCAAGAGAGGTGATGGCCATACAGAAAGTCAACTAATCCCACATTTTACATCATGCCCTGGAGATACAACACGTGTCCTAGCAACGGTGCCTCTTGTTCCCATACTACCTTGGGCTCCCCCTCAGACCTTTCTTCTTCCCATAATCCTGTGAGCTCCCACCCAACAAATCAGAAGAGCTGGGGTGGAGCAAGCCATCAGTGCACAGCCCAGGAGAGGAGAGGGAGGAGGAGACTCTCTCTATAACAATGGCCCTCCTAAACCTCTCCATTTGACCCCCCAAACTTTGAGCTCCTATCCACAGACTCTGTGGAGTCTGTGTTTCGAGTCTGTTTTGCCGCCTTCCCACAAACTCGCTCTTCCTGCCGTAAACACGTGGACTAATGAGGGTGCACCCTCTAACCTTCCAGGGAAGTTTCCAGGAGTCAATCAGAGGATTAGGACAAAGAACACAATGACAACATCACCGTTAGGAGCCTGTGATGAATGGAGAGCCGTCAGTGGCTTCCTTCTGCCCATCCGTTATTACCCCTGGCTCCACCTGACATTCCTGTCTCTCTCCTATGTGACTGCAGTGGTTCTGTCTGCCAGGCATGTGTTTTAGTGACGTTGCTATTTTTCTGCTCTCCTGTTTTAATCTCACTTGTGGTTTTGGTAAAGATGTAGGCGAGGAGCACAGGTTTCTGTTGTTGTTGTTTATATGCAGGTACAGGCAGGAAAGCCACCCCAACCTAGGGATGGTAGGGGAATTTGATTGGCATAATTCGTATTTCTTTGGTTGATTTTTCTAATGCTGCATTAGTCTATGAGATCTTTGGGGTAAGGAAGGGTGTGTGAGAGAGAAAGGGAGAGAGTATGTGTGCTTGTTTGTATGTGTGTTAGAAAGAGAGAGGAAGAGAAAGGAGACTCGATGGCAGAGGAGAGAGGAGATGGGAGAGAAGGTAAAGAAAAGAGAGGAGGAAAAAGGAAAGCGGGGAGAGAGGGAAGGAGAGCTAAGATTTCTCACTTTGGGAGTCCTTGCCTAAGTTTTATACATACCTTCAAGCAGAACGGTGAAGATGAAAATAAGAGTAAATGTTTCAGACGCTTCACAATTATAAATGTAAGGACCAATCAAGTGGGGCCAAAAACTCATTTCCACCTTCACATTGATAGTCCCCAATACCTTAATTCCTCTAAAGCATTTGTAAAGGCTTTTGGAGGTTTCCGTGTGGAGGTTCATAAGGAGAGCAAGTATGGTGATTGGCAACATTCTTAGTGCCCTGGGCCTCTGTCTAGCCCTTGTTCTGAAGAACTGTTAATGACTGTAAAAAGATAACAGCAGTCATCCAAAGGTAATGAGGGCCAAGGAATAAAATCACCAGCATGATGAGGATTTGGAAGTGGTCTGGGGATGAGAGGTTAAAAGAAGCTGGGTCTGAAACGCCATTGAACTCAGACCGGCTCAGGTTCTATCTGTTTTCATCAAATGTTATTGCTGACGCTCATATTCCTCTCATTCTTCCTCTGTGAACCACAGTCAGAAAAATTTACTAAGCAGAAGTTTTGTGACTGGATTTCAACTTGGGCCCTGTAGGCTAAAAGGTTCTCCACGTAGCATTCATCTCAATAAATACAGGGACGCTCTCTCTCTCCAATCTACCTTTAGAATATCAGGTTACATCAAGAATCACCTAAGATGTCAAAAGGTAAATTGAAAGTACTACAGAGAAAGGAGAGAAAATATAAATACGAAGAGAGAAGAAAGGGAAACATGCGGAATGAAGAATTTTAAATAAAGATGGGGCGGTTTTATTACAAATGAAGCTGTTCGAAGGCCAAGCTTGGTAGCCTAGGCCTATAATTCCAGATGTGCTGGAGATTGAAGGATCCCAATTTAAAGCTGGCTCAGGCACCAAAGAGACAAGAGTCTGCTCTGAAAAATAACTAAACGGGGCAGGAGATGTTGCACAAGTGTGCGCATCATTTGCCTAACAAGCACAGGACCTGGAATCCAATGAAAGGTCCATACTGAAAATAAACAAGAGCCCTTTTTGGAGTTTCTTTAACTCAGGATAGCTGGCTGCCCCCTCCCCCCCCAGCTTTGGTTCCCAGCTAATAATGGCTTCATCCACATTTGGCAATATCTGGAGACGTTTCGGTGACTGTAACTCGGGCTGGTGCCACAACCACGTCATCCTTTTAGGTGGGGACTTCAGCCGTCCATAGATGCTCTACATGTCATACACAGTAAGCCCAAAACCAAGAGTTTTGCAGGCCAACATAGCAATGATACTGAAGTTGATCATGTGATCCAGTCAAGTGAGAAAAACAGATGAGGTGCTCCATCCAACAGGAAGCGACCCGTGGCAATGTCTCCTTTGACCTGGAATCAGAAGTCAGACCGCCACTGCGGTGACGTCCCTCTGACTGTATTAGTAAACCTCCACCCGTTGTGGGAGAGGACCAGCATCCTGACCAGGGAGCAGGCACTGCCGAGCGCTCTCCGGAGCTCACAGCTGGATACCAGAAGCTCATGCCTTCTTTCCTAGCTACTCAGGAGACTGAGACCTGAAAATCATGCTTTGAAGCCAACCTGGAGAGAAGAATTTTGGAAACTTTCACCACCAATTAACCAGGAAAAAGCCCAAAGTGGAGCTGAGATTCAAGTAATGGATGAGTGAAAAAAATGCTAAGGAGACTGAAGCCAGGAGTTCAAGCCCCAGTACCAATATAAAGAAGAAGAAGAAGAAGAAGAAGAAGAGAGGAGCTAGATGTGGGTGGCTCACGCCTGTCATCCCAGCAACTCGGGAGGCTGAGATCTGAGGATCACGGTTCAAAGCCAGCCCGGGCAGGAAAGTCCGTGAGACTCTCATCTCCCATGAACCACCAGAAAACCTGAAGTGGCGCTGTGGCTCAAGTGGTAGAGCGCCAGCCTTGAGCTGAAGAGCTGAGGGACAGCGCCCAGACCCTGAGTTCAAGCCCCACAAACTACCAAAAAAAAAAAAAGGAAGAGGAGGAAAGCAACAGCACATTCTTTGATTCAGATACTTCTGAGATGCTTTTCTTCCATTAAAAAGCGATTATAAAATGTACTTGACTTCTAAAAGCCACACATGCTGCTTCTTCTGTTTTTAAACATATGTGTGTGTGTGAGTGTTTGTAATTTGTAGTTTACAGAATTGAGGCATTAAATCAAAAACTAAATCAGGAGACAAGGAAAATCCTCTGGTAGGGTAGAGAAGGAATAGACAGCAATGTAAGTAACAAATTAAGCAATGCTATTGGAATAGCCCTAAATTAATTAAGAGCCAACAACTCAAATGCAAAAGAAAGACACGATTACCACAGTGAAGCAGAATTCCCCATCTACACTTCTAGAGTTCACTTACTTTCAAGAGAAATTAAAAGGTGTACACTAAAGTGTAAGATGGCAAGGTACGGAAGCTTAATGAGAAAGTCCAGCACATTACCTTGAGCGAAATAACTTAACGACCAAGAGAAGGAAGGATGGCATCAGAATGGCAAAAGTGTACAGAGAATTCCTGGAGAGCTCCCTTCCCCGTTCACAAGGGCTTCGGCAGTGTGCAAATCCAAAAGCATCTGGTCATAAAAAGCACCATCAAGCCTATCTGTTCTGTAAAATAAAAGACACGATGTTTCGCTACCTGCTAATCAAGTAAGGAATTGGGACAGCCGCTTGAGTAGAATTCCTAAGGCATCCTAGACCAAGAAAGTAATTGTGACCTTGTCAGGATTTTCTTTATCTTATTAACTCCGATTGAAAGGATCTAGAGGGGGCACCCCCATTCCGACCGATGCCGTCTAGAGGTGGGAGTCGTTTCTCTGTGGATCAGAGGACGAGAAGGTCAAAGCATTTCCAGCAGAAGGAGCCACTTTGTTGGAAAGCAGTGAAACAGACCCTCTGTGGGAGTCAAATAGAGTCATTTCAGGGGTTCATTTTTTATAAAGAGACTCCTCCCCTGTCCCCTCGCCCAGGTGGTGCACTGGTTGCTTAAAAGCTTCTGTTTGTCCCACTCAACGCTTTGGATTGGTTCAGTGGGAACCCACAGCATTGTGGGAAGAAGAAAGGGGTGAGTGGGGACCCATGGCATTCTGGGAGCCAGGCCACCGGCATGGGCCACACGTTACCTCTGTATCTCTAGCAGGTCCCCTTTCTCCCCCTCAATCCCTTTTGCAGACCCTCACGCGACGTCTGTTTTAATTTTGTAGGAAATCTCTTCCAAATCACACAGAAGAAACGCCTTGCTTGGGTGGGAGAGAGAGCAGGGCCCTCCCCTCCCCCAGAATGGACAGGGTAGAGGAAGAGAGAGAGGGAAGGAGCGTTGCAGCCCTGTTGCTTACCGTCCCGTCCCTCCTTCCTCTAATAAGATTATCCCGTCAGAGAGGATAATCCCCCGTGGGTTTCATGGATGTCTAACTCTTTTCCATCTGTTATTCCTGCAACTTATGTCACATGAGCGCCCAAGACAGAGCCGGGATAATTGTATTTCTCACACCATAGAGAGAATGAAGCCTGCAGCATACTACACATGTACACATACATGCATAGCAATACCCCTGTCCGTCTCCTATGACCATTGGCTACTTGAAGTGTCTTCATAAATGAAATTAATTCAAATGCATAGACACACTGTCCTCAAGGGATTCAGCTTAGAGACAAAGCACCATCAGCCTATTTAGGGTAAACATACTTCATTGCCACAGAAAACCTGAGCTTTGAAGACCCATGTCTACATAGCAGTTGATTGGTACTATGTTAGTGTCCAGCATAAAATAATGATTGATAGAGTCAAGTGTCGGTAGCTTACAGGTATAATCCTAGCAAGTAAGGATTAACAGCTAGAGGCCAACCCAGGCAGGAAAGTCTATAAGAATCTTATCTCCTGCGAATCACCAAAAAGCTAGAAGTAGAGCTGTGGTTCAAGTGACAGAGCACTAGACTTGAGTTGAAGCCCCTGGACTGGCATCTTGGAAATACTATATCTTGGAAATACTATATAATAGATAACGATAAGTAAATGGATGCCCAATTGCATGTGTTTTATCTATTCTTATCTGTTTTCTCTAATCTCAAATTATGGTTGATTTCCAATTAATAAATATATAAGGAAATATTAAGAAAGTGGAATTCTGAGACACCTGTGGTATAACGTGAGCCAGATTAATACTCGGATAATAATATTGAAGGAGGTAAAGTTGACATTTTTATTGAAAGGTGTGTAACCTCTAGTATTATCATCAGGTCAAGCTCTCAGAGGCCAAGTAGTCAGGTATGGATATGGTACTATGTTGTGAAGGACAAAAGGGAAAATAGGAATTAATCAGTAGACCTCTTTAGCAGACTGGAAGCTCTATTTTCTAGTTCTCTATTCAAATTCCTAACAAGGAAATAAAAGCAAAGGGACTGAGAGAAAGAAATAATCCTCTGAGATTTCGAAGAATGCCTTTTCTTTGATACCTTATGTTTAAAAATTTTCTCAGTCATTCAGTGTTTGCAAATTCTGAAATTCTGAATATTGCACAGTTGCGCTGCAGTAACAATATCTCACAGAATAACCCTATTTTGAAGCAGTCTGAATGGAACCTATTTTTAACTTCAGAGCGTTTGTGTGCAATAATCGGTGAGCCCGTGTTGGCAATTGGTGATGTGTTTCTGTCAATGTAAGGTCCAGAGTTGTACCAATTCTTTTATATGATTTATTCTTCCTTTGGGTCCTGGTCCTAGGCCTTGAACTCAGGCCTTGGTTGTGTCCCTGAGCTTTTTTTTTTTCTTTCTAAAGGCGAGTGCTCTACCATTTGAGCCACATCTTCACTACTGGCCTTCCTGGTGGTTCATTGGCTATATGAGTCTCACAGATTTTCCAGCCTCAGGCTGGCTTTGATCTCTCAGCTTCCTGAGAAGCTAGCATGACAGGCATGAGCCACTGGTGCCCAGATAGGACTATTTTATCCACCTGATGCATTGTCCTCTGCTAGGCTATGGCTTGGTTGGGTACTCCTTAGCATTCCTACTGTGCTATGAAGTGAGATGTTTGCTTGCAGACAAGTCGTGGTAGCTAAGAGGCAGTGGAACTTGCTCTCTATTTGAATTTTACTTGGTTTGCCCTTCTTCTTAGATAATTAAGATTGAGCCGGTAGTTTATTAGAAATTATATTCACGAAGACCCAGAATACTGTTGTACCATGTATGGATTTACGTGAATCCTTAGGATTTTTCTCAAATAGCATATTTAAGAAAGTTTTTAGTATTACCAAAGGAAAAAATTAATTCTTTCTCTCTCTCTCTCTTTTTGATGTCTTGAACTCTTGGGCGCTGTCCCTGAGCTTCTTTTGTTCAAGGCTAGTGCTCAACCACTTGAGCCACGGCACCACTTCTGTTTTTTTGATGGTTCATTGGAGATGAAAGTCTCACGAACTTTCCTGTCCTGGCTAGCTTGAACCTTGATCCTCAGATCTCTACCCCCTGAGTAGCTGGGATTACAGGTGTGAGCCACTAGTACCTGGCTGTGCCTCAAATTTTAATGTGATCTAAAGAAAAAAAAATGTAATTTTAGTGTATGTGCACTAACATTCACATGGTTTGTTCCATGATAGAACTATATGACTATGTCTAAGTAGCAGAAATTGCATTCCATTTGACTCTCTTTAAATATAGGATTAAAGTTCTATAAATTAGAATGCATTCTGTGTTGACTCAAAGCTTTCTGAGCCTACATTACTTCCATGAAATTATTAAAAACTTCACAGTATTGAGTATTAAATAAATGATTTAAGATATTAATAATGAAATCTATAACTGTAAACAAAAGCTTCTTACTAGCTAAAACATGTTTACATTATCTTACATGTTTATTTAAACTTACTTAACCTGAGATTTACAGATACAAGTTTAAATCCATTTAACAATTACATAAATTCTTAATGATCACTTTTGTATAAGTGAATTATTTATGGATTTTGATATTTTCCAAAGTTTCAATAATAACTGGGCAAGTAATTAGAGGGCAATGGCGATCCTCTCTAATTTTTCATGTGTTTAGTAGCAATGCATGCCTGATGTTGGCAATTACCTGCATTCTTTTATTTATAAATTTTTATTTTATTTATGAATGGAAGATTACACTTTCGTGTATATTTTATTCATAAGAAATAAGGTTAGCCAGGTTAACCTTCCCCATACCTTCTAAATAACTTATTCCAGGTAAAAACCAAAACAGAAGTCAGATAACAGTAGTTCATGCCTGCAGTCGTAGCTCTTGAGGAAGCTGAGCTCAGTCAAGTTCAAAGCCAGCCTGGGCAGGAAAGCACAGCAGACAGTTACTTCCAATTAACCCACCAAAAGTGCAAGTGGAGCCGTGGCTCAAGTGGTAGAGTGCCAGCCCCAAGTGACAAAACTAAGGAACAGCTCTCAGGGCCCGAGTTCAAGCCCCGTACCAACACACACACACACACACTCACACACACACACACACACACGCACACGCACACGCACACACACACACAGAAAGCTTGAATTCCCATGTTTTACTGCTCAAGTTCCTGATTATGAGACTGCAGGTCATAAAATAGTCAGGTCCATCCTAGATAAGGTTTTTAAATTTTCATCTAGGCAAAGGAACAATAATGAATAGAAAATGAGAAAGTTCTGTAATTGTTGTATTTTTCACGAGTAATAGGCATGGTGAGCTATCTCCATAGTAAATTATTAAAAGAACCAAGTTGTGAGATAATGTCCTATTATGGGTCAAAATTATTTATACCATTAGCAGTATAAAGATTATGTGTGTGTGTGGGGGGGGGGGGGAGGGAGGAGATTCTTATGAACTGTACCATTAGCCTGGCCACGTCATGAAAGGGAAGAAAAAAGGAGAGAGTTTAATGACATTTGTATCAGCTTTGAGACTGTCAACCTTGATGATGTCCTTGGAGCCTTGAACTTTTTGGCCTTGCAGACAGCTGTGCAGCCCAGGCACTGGTGGCTCACGCCTGTAATCCCAGCTACTCAGGAGGCTGAGATCTGAGGACTGCTGAGGCCAGCCCAAGCAGGACAGTCTGTGAGATTCTTATCTCCCATTAATCCCTCAAAAAGCCAGAAGTGCTGCTGTGTACGTAGCTCTCGTGGTAGAATGCTAACCTTGAGCAAAAGGAGCTTCGTGACAGAGCTCAAGCCCATGTAAATGTTAGTGCACATATGCTAAAATGAAGTAATACTCAAGGGCTCAAAGCTCAAGCTCAGAGCCCAGGACTGACCAAAAAAAAAAAAGTTCTAGTTCTGTGACAGAAGCCACTGGTATCGCAGAGAAGGGAGAAGAAAGATACAGCATGTGCCAAGTAAATAGCACCAAACAGTTAGGACAGTTGGGCTTCATAAGGGAAGGTCTGGGTTCTAATCCCGTCACCCCACGGAAACTTAGCAAATTTATTCTGCAAAGGAATATTTCCATTTTCATCCGTAGCAGATGATACCGCCCACACACGTTTTAAAGACTGGAGGTAATAGTGCATATTTTTTTTTAATGTGAACCCCCTTCTATTGAGAAATGGTTTCCTTAAACCGTTTTTGAAGCCTGTGAAACTTCTGTAGGTTTTCCTGTGTCAGGCAATGGCTTTTAAACTCTGTGATACTCCAGAATCTCCTGGGAATACTGACCGAAATACAGGATGCTAAAGGGCCTGTGATACGGACCATGCCTAGAAACAAGTCCACAAGAGATGTTACTGCTGTCCAGGGGGCCCATTTTAAGAACTGTTTATCCATAACCGAGTCTGTACAGTAGATACGCAATACTTCCATGTTTCTGAACTAGACAGACAGGCAGGCAGACAGACAGAGTTCGTATGATACCATATTGCCAGAATGATCTTCGGAATTTTCAAATAACTTTTCTCTGAAACCAACAATAGCACTTGAACAGAGGAGTCATAAGAATAATTCATCATAGTAGTTCATGGGTTGTATAAATCCACCAAACCACAGGATCAAATTATAACTCACAAATAACCCACCTAAAAGTCAGGTGTCACCTTAAAAAAAATCTTTTTATTATTTAATAGTCATACAAAGGGGTTACCATTTAACAAAGCCATTTTATACCATTGACCAGCCACCATATCTTTCAAATGGATTTCTCTCAACATTTATGGATAAATATGTACATACCATTGCTGTAGATGTTTGCTAACACGTGTTTTTCTCTCCCCTAATTAGCCCATTCAGTTAAAGATTGTTTTGTGTTCAGTAAATTGTCCTATTATTGGTAAATAGTTAACTCATGAACAAGTAACTAAGTAGAAGCCAAACTTGTGCTCTGCAGTAAAATCTCTAATTTCTTTGTTCACTAATGTCCAGGTGCCAGTGGCTAATGCCGATGATCCTAGTTACTCATGTGGTGGTGATCTTAGGATCGCAGTTCAAAGCCATCATTGGCGGGAAATTCTGTGAGACTCTTACCGCCAGTTAACCACCCCAAAGTTGGAAGTGGAGTAGTGGCTCAAGTGCCAGATACCAGCCTAGAGCAAGAAAACTAAGAGAATGGGAGGGCTGGAGTTCAAGCCCCACTATTAGCACACATGTGCACGGGCACGCACACACACACACACACACACACACACACACACAGTAACATGTACAAAAGAGGGCCACGCTATTCCAATTGGAGAGTACAGGAAGTGAATGAACCAGCCTTCTCGGCAATGTTTAAAAAGAGTGGTGCTATGTTATTAATTTGATTCTTACATTGTGTGATATAAAGTTTGGTGATACTGTATCCATGAATTTGTGTAGGAATTATCTAAGAGCTACTATAGAAAGGTGTGCAATTGAGTTAAAACCGTTTGGCTATACAATAACTGTAGACCGCCAATCACACCCAGATGTTGATACCACATGTAGTATACTCTAAGGAAAGTGCCAAGCACACAGTATCATGTACAAATAAGTAGAACATATTTGGACAATGTCAATTGTGTTTATTCTCATTTTTAGATCAAATCCAAAAGTGTTTTGTCTGAAACCCAGAGAAAGTCAGGAAATGTTCTCTTTTCAGATGTCATTTGGAGGCTCTGTCTGACCAGAGCTAGGTAACTACTTAAGTCCTTCACCTTGGATGTCCTTTACCCAAAAGTAGAAAAATGTTTCAGATTTCAGGTCCCTCCTCCTTGGATGTGAGAAAAACAAAAACAAAACTAAGCCGGGCACCTGTGGCTCACATCTGTCATCCTAGCTACTCAGAGGGCTGAGGGCTGAGGATCAAGGTTCAAAGCTGGTCCAGGCAGGGCAGGAAAGTCTCCAATATACCAAAAGAGCCAGAAGTGGAGCTGTGGTTCAAATAGTAGAGTACCAGCTTTAAAGAAAAAGATGCTCAAGGACAGTGCCCAGGCATTGAGCTCAAGCCCCAGGACCAGCACAAATAGAAAGAAAGAAAGGATGGAAAGGAAGGGAGGGAGGGAGGATGGAAGGAAGGGAGGAAAGGAAGGAAAGAAGGGAAGGAAGGAAGGAGGGAAGGAAGGAAGGAAGGAAGGAAAGGAGGGAAGGAAGGAAGGAAGGAAGGAAGGAAGGAAGGAAGGAAGGAAGGAAGGGGGGAGGGAGGGAAGGAAGGAAGGGAAGGAAGCAAGGAGGGAAGGAAGGAAAAGAATGAGGCAAGGAAGGAAGGAAAGAAGGAAGGAAGGAAGGAAGGAAGGAAGGAAGGAAAGGAGGGAAGGAAGGAGGGAAAGAAGGAGGGAAGGAAGGAGGGAAGGAAGGAAGGGAAGGAAGCAAGGAGGGAAGGAAGGAAAAGAATGAGGCAAGGAAGGAAGGAAGGAAGGAGGGAGGGAAGGAAGGAAAGGAAGGAAGCAAGGAGGGAAGGAAGGAAAAGAATGAGGCAAGGAAGGAAGGAAGGACTAAAATCCCACCTGCCTCCTAGTTTTAAATGAACATTGTAATGTCTCTTAACAAATGTAAATAGCATGAAGAATAGCGTTTAAAGACTGTTTCTTCCAGGTGGAAGCCCTGTGTACAGCCTGCCCTGGGCTGGGAAGGTGTAGCCCCTAGCTAGCGGTGGCCCGAGGTGCCCGGCTGTGCCCGGCTGTGCCCGGAGCGAGGCGGGCCCGGTGGGGGACCCGTCAGGTGGACGCTGTGACCAGCCCTCCCTTCTCACGGCCCCGTTCCACGGTCGTTGCAGGATGAAGTAGCACAGCCACTGAACCTATCCGCCAAACCCAAGACCTCCGATGGCAAGTCGCCCACATCGCCCACCTCCCCCCACATGCCAGCGCTGAGACTAAACAGCGGGGCAGGCCCCCTCAAAGCCTCGGTCCCCGCTCCCCTGGCCAGCCCTTCAGCCAGAGTTAGCACAATAGGTAAGTGCTGTCTCCCTCCTGTCCTTGCTGATTCCCCCCCCCCACCCTCCCCCTTGGCGGTGATTGGTTGGATGAGATCATATCTCTGATGATCTCTGCTGTCATACAAAACCCCAGGCCCAGATCGGGCTCAGCTAGGAATCTCAAGTGGAATTGCCCCCCACCTGTTCAAACACGCCAAGGAAATTTGCAAATGAAGGGCCAAGCCTGTAATCTTCTCCGGGAGGTGACGCTGCATGTCTCCTGTGTTTATATGTGTTAAGTTTTGTCTTTCAAGTTTATCAGAGAGAGAGAATTACCTCAGTCGCCCTAACTGCCTAATAGTCATATTCTCAGGCTGCCGTGGTTAGAGATCCTGCCTTTCCTGTCGCCTGGCGTACGCAGTGTAGGTAGTAACGAGATGCATCATGTCTAGATTAGCTGCTGCCCACCAGGATGGGTTCTTTCTTCTGATCCATTCTGCTTGAAGAATGCTGCCTGGATTTGATGGAGTAGTGTGGAGTATTGTTATTACTAGAGTGCTCCCACAGGCAGACAAATTTCAATAGTTTTTTGTTTCATGATATATAGGTAAATTTGCACACATGTACTTAATTCAACACACATTGATTTAATGTTTATTACATAAAATTATGGAGCGGCTAGACATACTGGCCATCAAATAGTCAGCTTAGGTTGACGTTGGAGAAAAGCTATTTATGCTATAACACAAAATGGCTATAGCAAGAGCTAATCCAGAGCCTCGTTATAAATCTGCAGGCCAAGAGAGGTGCATGTCTGATTCTATTTGGGAAGAATCAGAAAAGACTAACTTTGAGATAGCATAGTCTAACCTAAGCTTTGCAGTACAAACATGTTCTTGGGCATTCTGATCTGTAAGGGGAAAAAAAAGGAGTAATATAATGTTTGAGAAATGCACTGATTTTGATAAAGTATCAAGTGCCTACGTGCTAGAAAATGGAAAAAGCTTAAAACTGAAATCAGATGATACACCCTCCTAAGGAATTGGGGTTTCTTCTCCAGATAGCAGAGGATCAGAACTTTGCAAAGAGCATCAATAACAGAAGAAAGCTCCTGGAATCAGGAAACCATTATTCTAAAGTAAATTAGCAAGAGTGCTTTGCACAGGATAGAAATAAATGCTGAAGCTGGGCGCTGGTGGCTCACACTTGTAATCCCAGCTACTCAGGAAGCTGAGATCTGAGAATCGCAGTTCAGAGGCAGCTCAGTCAGCAAGTCCGGGAGACTCTTTATCTCCAGTGAACCCCCAGAAAACCGGAAATGGGCTCAAAGTGGTAAAGCACTAGCCTTGAGCAGGGACAGTATCCAGGCCCTGAGGTTAAGCCCTACAACCAACCAAAAATAATAAATAATAATAAAGAAATAAACTGTGATAAAAGGGAGGAGTCAATGGGAGAGAAACTATTTAAATGAAAATTGACACGTCATCCACAACCAAATATATCTGGGGTAAGGGTCAAAGGAGTCTAGCGTTTTGAGTTTTTGAAGTAATGATTGTGTCTCCTTTAATTATGGAAGAGAACACCAACGTGGAGCACAATTTGGAGAACGACATAAATACAAAATGCGGTACGTGTCAGAAGTGGAGCATAATGACGCATTGGGGTACTGATAATGCCACAGCGTGCTAGAGAAACAGGGTGTGCGGCAGCCAAGAGGAGATAAAGTTTCCTGGAAAAGGAGACGCCTGTGTAAGAAGTCAGGAATCCCAGTTGCGACCTATAGTTTCCATTTCCCATTATTGCATGAAAAAAAATGCCCTAAAACTTAGCCACTTTAGACAACCAGCATTGATGTCCTCACATGTCCCGAGGAGCAGTTCAGCTGGTTAATGCCAGCTTAGGATTCGCCATGATCCTGGTGGAGACACTGACAGGAGCCCGTGGGGACTGGATGGTCTATATCCAAGATGGCCTCCCTTACACAGCTCTGGTTTGGAGACCTCAGCTCTTTGCCACATAGGTCTGGCCCTCTGGCTGCTCATAACCTGAGTTATCTTCTCCAAGGGCATGATCTGAGAGAAAGAGAGCACCAAAGCTCTAGTTCCTTCTCTGACCTGTGCTACAATCTCACAGGGTTCTGCTTGATTCTTCTCATTATGAGACCCAGAACAGCCCCACTCCATGGAAGTAGAATTAGGCTCCAACTTTTAAAGGAAGAACCATTGGGCAGGTTGTAAAACCACCACAGGTTTCTCAGTAGGAAAGCTAACGGGAAGTAACATCCCAGCCTGGGAAAACTGTACATTTCATCCAAAAGAAAGGGTATTTAATGATGGCCAATCCCACAGCAAATTGGAGCGCGAAGAAGAAAAGCCTTAGGAGTTAGCTGGAGTTCACAGATAGGTAGAGTTTGACAAAGAGGATTTTAGTAGAATTGCAGGCTTCCGATGACAAAGATTCAGAGTATGAGCAAAGACAGTGCTGTTGATGATGTAGGCTAATCTTTTTGGTAAATTTTGTAAATTGGGAAGTGACTATAGGAAATGAGAGTAAAAGGTGTATCCGAATGAAGAGAGTCAAGAGAAAGGATTAGCTTTAGAAAAGAGAAAAGTGCATCTTTTATCTGAGACTGAGAGAAATAATGAGGAAAAAAAAACGTTCCAGGTTCAGAGAAAGTGGGGACCGGATAGAGCATTGATTTGAAGGAGTGAATTTCAAATGCTTTAATCCCCACAGAGTAGAATTTGAGACGATTGGTGTAGAGGAATTCAGCATTGGGCCAAGGCAGGGCAGCTGTTAGCAGAGACATAGAGAAAACTGAAGTTTAAAGAAGTTTGAAGAAGTTTGGGATACAAATGTGCTCTTTCATCGTTATGCTCGAATGCTGGTATTCTGCTTTGCATTCTAAATGGCCAGACGGGAAGATTTGCTTTTATGTACGAAGCATGTAACAGAGAAAATATTTTATTTGGCAAGGATTCACTAGGCCAATATACACGAAGGCTCATAAATATCAGTGTTGATATTTGACTTAACTTTTGCCATGTTATCGGAACTAAAATATTTAACGATTGAATAAGTAGTCTAGAGATATCTTATCGTATATAGAGAGTTGTGTTTTCAATTCAGGACTTTAACTCAGCATTCCCAAAGATGGCATAGGATTTTATAAAGGTAAGACATCATACCATGACATTTATCCTATGCCTTTCTCCGCTCATGACCAAAACACAATTTTTTTTTTTCCTGGAAAAAAATATTTTCTTTTTTTCCAAGGTATTGAGGCCACTGCAATTTACTTTTTTTCTTTTCCAGTGCATGCAGATGTTGAAAGCTAACACTGTAATGAATAGTAATGTAGTTAGGTAAAAGATGTGAGGATTAATAGTGTTGGAAAGGTCACCCTGAAAGAAGAATTAATGTGTTATGCCATTAATAAACCATGCAAAACTGTGGACCAAAAGATCACTAAAGTTATCACTAATGACATAAGGGCTCTTTGCTGTGTATCTATTAGCTACAAACACAGTGACTTTTCAAGGTTGGTGACTAATATCCCAGTTTGTTCTATAAGAACGCTTTTGATTGATATGCAAACAAGAGGCCATGTAAGAGAAAGGTTCCTTCAAAGGAATGAAAAGCCCAGCACTGTGGCTCTGCCTGTAATCCCAGCTGCTCCGGAAGCTAATATCTGATAATCAAGGTATGAGGCCCATGTGGACAGAAAAGTCCACGAGGCTCTAACCTCCAATAAACCGGCGATAAAAGACCAAAAATGGAGCTTTGGTTCAAGCGATAGAGCTCTAGCCTTGAGAGATAAAGCCAAGCAAGAGCATGAGGTTCTGAGTTCAAGTCCCAAGACAATAAAATAAAGGCAGAATGACAGAGTATTTTAGAACTGTTCTGCCTAGATGGTATTTTCCCCACACAAACCTTTTCATCTACATGACACATACATATAGCACTTTAAACCTTTTTTCCCAAGTATTTTTCAACTATTTTCTTACTTTTAGTTAGTCTACAATTATAGACACTTCACCAGATAGACTAAATATCCATATACCATATACTCAAAAAATTTTATTTTAGTCGAACACTCACGGTGGCTCACGCCCATAATCCTAGCCACTCAGAAAGCTGAGATCTCAGGATCATGGTTCGAAGCCAGCCCAGGCAGGAAAGTCCATGAGACTCTTACCTCCAGTGAACCACTCAGAAAACTGGAAATGGAGCTGTGGCTCAAGTGGTAGAGCTCTTGTCTTGAGCAAAAGAGCTCAGGGACAGCGCCCCACAACCGACCCCCCCCCCAAAAAATTCATTCATTCATTTTACACTTACATTGGAGATAACTAAAGAGTTATCTTGGAGATAACTAAAGAGGCCAAATGCCTATTCTTGCCCAGGAGTTCGAAGTAAGTTCCTTTCAGAGGACAGACAGTCCTACGATTCCATGCTTGTTTCTAATTCGAATTTTTGTTTGTTCTGGTATGAAGGATTGAACCCAAGGCCTCACACTTCCAGACCTCTGCTTCACCATGAAGTTGCCTTCATTTCATTTTTTTAAGCTTATTTTTCAAGTCGTTGTACAAAGGGATTTCCTATGAGTCCATTTCACCTTGATCAGCGTAAACAAACATGGCGGACAGTAGAGCTACCCTTTGTCCTCGGGTGCCGCTGAGACCTGTCCTGAGACCCTGATCCCTGAGCCAGCATTCCTTCTCTGTAGGGGGTCTCTCTATGGGATGTTCTTCTCCATCATTTACACTTTCACTCATCCATGTCCATGGGTGTTACGATGCCCGGTAGACAGAGCAGGCAGAAGTCCCGGATGAACGCTCCGAGTATTTTCACCCTCTGTCCTGTTGTACTTCCCATTCCTCCCATGTGAGGATACAGCTTTACCTTTATACTTATGGTAGACACGTGTTGAACAAATTGTGGGAAAGAATGCATTCAGGTTCATTCATTGGATATGTTATTTCTATCCTTTTTTAGTTTTAAATATGGCAGCATCAAAGAGGAGAGTGCCTTGAATTGGTACTCTTTTATTTTTTTGCCAGCCCTGGGGCTTGAACTCATGGCCTGGGCTCTGTCCCTGAACCTCTCTGTACTCAAGGCTAGCACTCTACCCCTTGAGCCACAACACCACTTCTGGCTTTTTCTCAGTAGTTTATTGGAGATAAGAATCTCATGGACTTTCCTGTCCCGGCTGGCTTTGAACTTCCAGTTTCAGTCTCCTGAGTAGCTAGGGTTACAGGTGAGCTGGCTACCAGTGCCCCGCTAGCATTGGTTTACTTTTATTGTTTGCTGGGACTGGGACTTGAACTCAGGGCCTGGGCAGTTATCCCTGAACTTTTTTTCATTCAAGGCTGGTGCTCTACCACTTGAGCCTTTACTTCCAGCTTCTAGCTGGCTAACTGAGGTTAAGAATCTCACAGGTTTTTCTGCCTGGGCTGGCTTGGAACTGTGATCCTTCTGAGTAGCTAGGATTAGAGGAATAGACCACCAGCACTGGGCTTCGATTACAAGGAAAACCACTATGGAGGTTTTAATGCCAAAACCTTACATCAGTGTAGATGATTAAGTGAGAAGACTATAATTCACAGAAAGCCCCTGGAAATAGGAGATGTCACTCAGCCACAGCTTGCAATTACACTAGCACTGCACTTCCCAGTTTACAAAATGCCTTTACATGTATTATCTAATTCTGGTGAGCTTTCACCGATGAAGCAATAGCTACGCATCAGGGCCAAAAATATTTCGATAGGAAAAGTGGCCTCAAAAATAAAATTCATATTGGTTGAAAATCATGTAAACACATCGCACCCTTACTTTCACTTACACATAAAATGTTTTATATAAGATAAATACAAATACAGTGTCTAGTCAATATAAAACCGAGTAAGAATTTGTCTTTCCTTGTCTTCAGCTGTGGTCTCGGACTTTAGCAAAATCCGTCATAAAGCTCTCCAACAACGAATACAAAAACGATCCATTAACTCGGAATTAGAAAGGCATATATTTTACAGCTTAGAAATATGGATTTATTCCCTCAAGAGACTCTTCTGGGCAAAGCAATCAAAGATCAAAAGAGAGGAAAGAAAGGCCCTCATGTAGGTAGTTCAAAGTCGGATGTGACGATCTTAGAGAAAAACAAGACGATGTATCAGTCAAAAGTTCTCCCAAGGTTTCGGAGGTAGCCGCGAGCTAGACTGTCCTAAACTTACGGGGGCACATGTCTGGCCTTCGTTAGAAAACTGCTCACGGGAAGGGTGACATTTGGATACATTCTCAACCATCCTAGCAAGAAAGGAACCCTGGAAGGCAGGGCTAGAGACAAAGGGACGGAGGCCCTTCTTGAACTAGGAAATTTTCCTTGTGCACACATGACACCGGACTCAAGAAAGGTTGGTCCAAAGGGAACATGGGAAGGCACAGCACAGCTGATACCACAAAGCATATTGTTTTTACAGCATATTGAAGCATTGCGGAGGGATTCGGGGTAGACATTAAAAACGTTTCCAGAGGCCCAAGGTAGCTGGGAAAGGATTCACCAGTGGGGTTATCTCTAGAAGATTCTCCACCGCCGTTAACACGGTCAAGACAGGGAGAGGCCACCGTGCAGAAACCTTTGTCACTGGAATGCTGTATTTCCTACACTTATTTGAATGTAGAGTTGGTGGGGTTTTTGTTTTTTAAACGGATGATGACAGATCATTATTTTATGAAATGCCACTCTAAGGACCAGAGTAACGAGAGATTTTTTTTTTTTCCTTTAACATCCGAACTCCACTTCCTGGGAAGAGTTTGGAATGTGCTATCTGGAGACAGAGTAGGCGACAGATTCAGAGAATGTCAGAGATAGAAGAGGGAGCCATTAGCCTCGTGATAGGTGACGTGACTTTGGCAAAGGCAGGAAGACATGGGAAGGCTTTTACCTTTGGTCTGGGTGGGGTAAAGAAGCCACTGCAGATGACTGACTTCCAAGCAACTAATGGACGTCTGGAAAGATCTATGGAATCGAGAGCCAAGAAGATGCTGACATTCCAAGCAGGATGCTGCGTTGTGATGGAGCAGTGTAGCAGACAGAGCCGGGTTTCTGAAGCCAAGGGGTCCTGCCTCAATTCTTAAGTTTAAGAGCTGAGGTAGTTGACTGGCGTCCTTGGATTGCCACACAGCTTACTGTGAACTACCCGGCTTAAAACGTAAATATATTGCCGGGCATCATAGCTCATACCTGTAATCCTAGCTGCTCAAGATGGTGGCTCAAAGCCAGCCTAGGCAGGAACATCCAAGAGACTTATTTCCCGTTAACCACCAAAAATGCTGGAAGCGGCGCTGTGGCCCAAGTAGAAGATACTAGCCTTGAGCAAAAAAAGCTCAGGGACAGTCCCCTGGTTCTGAACCCAAGCCCCAGTGCCAGTGAGCATGTGCGTGCACACACACACACACACTCACACACACACACACACACACACACACACAGGGCCTTACCCTTTTTTCTGTGTGTCAGACCTCTCTGTTTCATTCTTCTTATGGAGGTCACCAACCATTGGATTGCAGACTTACCTTATATCCAAGATGTTCAAATTAATGACTTCTGAGCCTGTACTTCCAGCCAAGATGGCATTCACAGATGCTGGGGGCTGGGATTTGTACGTAGCTTTTGGGAGATTGGCAGCTCAAGCTACTATAGTTAGTTTAGTTTTCTTATCTTTCTTTCTTGTACGCCAGCCATTATTATTTTTCTTTACGGTGTATCTTCTCTACAGTTGGGTTTTCTCATCTATTTCTTCTTTTGTGCCTCTGAAAATATGTACAATGATTTTACTCAGAGAAGAAAGGAAGGGAGGAAAGGAAGGATGGAGGGAAGGAAGGAGAGATGAAGAGGAAGGGCAAGAGAGATGGAAAAAGGAGGAAGGGAAAGAGGAAAGGGCAGGGAGAAAAGGAGGAAGGGAAAGAGGAAAGGGCAGGGAGAGAAAAAAAGACAATAGGGATGGAAAAAAGAGGAGGGAAAAAGGAGAGAGGGAAAATTTTTGAGGATTTTTTTCATATTAGCTATAAACCAAAAAATCAAATTGTTATATCCATTTAGCAAAGTTACAAAAGCTCACAATTTTCTTATGAGATTCCTCACCTGCATTTTCCACATCCTGTTTGAAATATTAGCCAGCAGTAACATTGACCTTTAACAGTTCATGTCTGTCCTAGGAGACACACCAATAGCCTAATCAGGGACCCTCTCTTCTAATTTTGCTTTAGAGTACCGCCTCAATTTACGACGAGGGCAGAATTAAACATATAAAAGTACCCCTATGGGGGCCCCTTTCCACTCTGGTGGACTGACTAGCCGCTCAGGAGGCTGAGATCTGAGGATCACAGTTCAAAGCCAGCTCAGGCAGAAAAAAATCCGTAAGACTCTTATCTCTAATTAACCCCCAGAAATCCAGAAGTGGCGCTGTGGCTCCCGTGGTAGAGCGCTAGCCTCGAGCTGAAGAGCTCAGGGACAGCGCCCAGGCCCAGAGTTCAAGCCCCACGACTGACAAAAAAAAGAGAGAGAGAGAACTGAGGGTGAAATCTCAGAAAATAAAGCAGTTAACAGTGTTTACATCCTCAAATACCGGGTTTCCCCTACTCTGCCACACGTGTTACTTCATTTAATTCTCCCTTCAGTGTTACATGGAAACTTAAGAGAGATTAAGTGTTATAATTTCTCAAATGTCACCCTCCCCAACCGGCAGAAGTGCAGAGTCATCCGGATCCAGTCTCTCAATTCTCCTGGGTTTGCCACTTTGCAAATAAAACGACAATGAGTGCATCGCGGGGATGGACAATTTATTGTGTCAGGAGACCATATGGATCCCTCTAATCTTGGTGACATTTGATTAAGTTGTGAATGTTATACCCATTTAATCAGTGAGACTTAGAAGAGGAACACGGCTTATGAAATTCAAATGGCTGGGAAGTGTAAGATTTTTTACTTCCACGGAGCCCAGCTCCCACACACTTCCCTGTGATTGAAAACTTGAACCAAACACCGAAGAGGCAGGCGAAGGAGGGAACCCAGCGGGTCCATGAAGACGGCGCGAGGAAGGGGAGATGCTGGGAAGGAGGGAGGGAAGGCATCTCCATGGGGATGAGATACGAATGTCCTTCCGGAGTGGGAAGGGGAGAACTCAAGCATTCTGGGTAAGCTCGGCCTAGAAACCACAGAGACAAGGCTGGAGAGAAAGAACCGGGACACCTCTGAAGAGGGAGCTCTGACATCTCAAAGCCCTGAGGACTTAGCCTAGCCGATACACATGTTGCCATTTCCCGTGCTATCATTGCTGACACCCGAGGGCGTCTAACATAAACAAAATCTGAGGACATGGGCACCCACTCCACCCCAGCAGATCATCAGAGACGGGAAGCAGCCAGAACCTGGATTATCACCCACAATGAAAATGAACATTTCTCTCGCCTCTCTGTTCATCATTTGCCTTCACAATGTTACCTGGGCAGAGCCTGAAAAGCTTACAGAGTTCATACTTTTATTCCACATGCTGAACCGTATTAAAAAAAAAAACAACGATGCGTGTTCTGGAAAAGTTAAACGAACAACCCAGAGGTTAACTAGACTATAAAACGCAAGACACAGCTGGGCGCCAGTGGCTCACGCCTCTAATCCTAGCTACTAAGAGGCTGAGCTAGGATGATCACGGTTTGAAGTCAGTTCAAGCAAACACAACTGCAAGACTCACACTTCCAACGAACCAGCCAAAAGCCTGACGTGGAACTGTGGCTGTAGTAGTAGAGCACCAGCCTCGAGAGAAAAAGCTAAGGGACAGCACCCAGGTCCTAAACTCAAGTTCCAATACCTTAACCAAAGGAGGAGGAGGAGGGAGAGAGGAGGGCAGAAAGGGGGTGGGGGGGGAAGAGGAGAGGAAGAATGATCTGAGCATCTCAGGCCAGCTCTGTCCTAGAGGGACTCTATTTCGTTTTAGAAATTTGAAAAGACTAAAGTAAGTTTCCATAGAATCTATTAAGAAAGTCGATCAAGGAGTCAGGAATCAGGAGGTGTGAGGCGACTGGAAAGCCACCTACCCACATCCTTTGCACGAAATATTAGCCATAGCGATCAGTCTCGGGTATGTATAAGTGACTGGTTTCCAAGTCATCCTTGCCCGTCACAAAAAGCAACAGGGTCCTGTCCTTACGATCTGTGGTTGGTTCTGTGACTGAATTACGATCATTAGTGCAGAATGTCAAAACACACAAGAGCTCGCGCGATTTCCCCTTTTCCTGTCACCTACCCTGTTACTTCCTCTTGGCCCCTAGAAGATGGTTGGGTGGCCCCTCAGAGGAGGCGTGGTAGAGGGGTACGAGGCTGTCACTTTAGAAAGAAACACGCCAAACACCCCACTGATCCTACATCAGCGTCTTCCACAGAAGTGTTCAAGCAGCAAGAAACTACGTTAGGGTGGTTGTGTGTGTGTGTGTGTGTGTGTGTGGTTTTGTGTTTTGGCAATCGTCAGATCAGATAGAAAATTCTCGCAAGACACCCAGGCTGCGTAATCTGACATGATTAGACAAGGCTCTTTCCTACCACAACATTCATAATTGAGACAAAAGAAAAGAGTATTAATAACACTTTCCTCACACAGCAGTTAGCCATTTTATATTTCCTTTCTTTAATCTTGGTGTTTTTCAACAAATCATGGGATTTAATAGCGTGTTTTGGCAGATTAGAGGATTTATGGCCCAGATGTTTTTTGTTCTAAAAATGGATTAGGGTGTAAAGTTTGCTGGAATTCATGGAACACATTGAAGCAAGCCGGTCATTTTATGTGTGATTAGTGCCTGCCTTCTGTCTCACAGTTTTCCATCTGTCAGGATTCACCAATGGATCTGGTTAGATTTAGCCTCATGTCACAAACAAGTCCCTTTTCTGGGCAATTTCATATTACAGATTCATTTATGCCATCTAATGTCCCAGTTAAAAAGATGGAGAGAAAGACCAGCTATTAGTTTTCTCTTTCAATATTGGCAAAAAAAAAAAGAAAAAACAACGTATCACTTGCCATTCACATCGCCCCCCGCCCCCCAGCTCACAACTACTTATCACAATACGCAGCAAATAAATGAATGACCCGGTGTCCAAACGTAAAGCGTAGCTTAGCTAAGGAAAACATTCCTTTCGCTCCTTCTCCCTGGGACTCTCTCAGTGGAGTATCTGGAGGATGCTTGGCTTTCTGTGACGTTGCGTTGTGCTGTTCTGTTGGACTGTCCCCGGCTCCTGTGGCTCCAGACCCCAGCCAGCCATGTGGAAAGTGTCCCACTGAATTTCAGTGTGGCTGTCGTGGACAGTAGCCACCATTTCTTATGGGTACTGGGTTCCAGTCTCCGCTCTAAGTTCAGCGTGTTTGCTTACACCAAGTTTCCATTCACAGCAAACCACTGCCACCTGTAGTTTCTATTTCCACGGTACGTGGACCGAGGGAGGGAGGAATTCTTCTTTGGAGTCAGTCAGTCACGACGTAGGCCTTCTTTGTAAGCCACACTTAAATAGTGCTGTACACGACTCTTTTGATTTATTTGCTTATTTATTTATTTGCCAGTCCTGGGGCTTGAACTCAGGGCCTGGGCGCTGTCCCTGAACTTCTTTTTGCTCCAGGCCAGAGCTCTACCACTCAACCTCCAGCACCACTTCCAGCTTTTTTCTGCGTATGTGGTACTGAGGAATCGAACCCAGGGCTTCATGCACATTAGGTGAGCGCTCTACCACTGAGCCACCTGCCCAGCCCAATACACACCACTCTTAAACTGAACTTTCTAATACCGTAAGAGACTCGCCCAGCCTACCGGTAAGTACGAATGTCATCAGATTGTGGGGTAACATCCAGAGAGGAACATACTCTAGACTACATGGCTCCCTTAGGTGACACGTTAAACATCTCCCTAAATTCTCTTGGCATTAGGTTTCTCTCCTGGACGACCGGGTGATGCCGCCAGGATCAGTTACTCGCTCAGGCCAGACAAATGCCGTGCGGGAAATGAGGACATGCTGGATAGGGGCCACGCCCCCTCCGCACCGCAGGCGCTTATGAGTCAAAGCCGGCCCTCGACACACCTGTGTGCACTCAATCTGTCTCCATCCCCAGGTTATTTAAACGACCACGACGTCGTCACCAAGGCCATCCAAGAAGCGCGGCAAATGAAGGAGCAGCTTCGGCGGGAGCAGCAGGCGCTGGACGGGAAGGTGGCCGTGGTCAATAACCTAGGCCTCAACAACTGCCGGACGGAGAAGGTTAGTTCCTAAAAGTGGCCGGCTGGCTGGGGACGCCCCCCATCCCTGGGTGCTCGCCTTGTGTGTCCGTACGTCTGTCCGCCTGCGTTTCCCTCCACCCGTGCAGGAGTTGCCTTCTCCCTGGTAGTCCCGGCCATCTGTCCACAGGAAGCAGCGTCCTTCCCTGTATCCAGCCACCTCCCCCACTGACAACAAACTCCCCTCCCCGTGCACCTCAGGTTTGTGGTAGGATGCAGGGGCCGCTGGGGAGATCCCAGGCTGCGTGAAAGTTTTGCCTCCCAGAGATGCCTGGCTCGTGTTTAGGGATGAGCGGGATTTGGAAATACTGAATCTCCTGTCATCAGCATAAGCCTGAATGATACCCCCCCTCCCTCCCTGCAGAATCCTGAGCCATGGTGGTATTTCTGGGGCAGACCACTGTCAAAGAATGAGGCAACTGCCACACTGGAACTTCCTGCCTGATCACCTAAGCAAATGGGCTTTTGAAAGCACTGACACATGTCAGAGACGTACGGCCGGGGGAAACTTCTGGCAGTATCTGAGAAAAGCCAGGTGTTCCAGCTGTGGTGTTCAAGTAAATGCTGGGTTTCATTCAGAAAAAAAAAATACGACATTATTATAGAAGGATCAGAGTGGCCCACATCTGTCGGTCATATGTAACGTGTTTTGAGTGAACATGTTGTCAGCAAATCCCCCTTCCTGCTAACCCCAAAGATAGAGAAGAATCAGGGAAGACAGGATCAGGTATTTAGCAGTAACTTACAAGATCATCATTCTCAGCCACACCCGAGCCAGGACGAGCAGATTGCTCATTTGGATAGCTTTCCACTTCCCTGGGTGCCGTGCGGTATTTGATTCAAACTCACCAAGAAGCGAGCGATCTGCACAGCACAGGTAAACTAGAAGGGAGATTCTGTCAGAGTTACCTGATCCTTTGCTCCTTGCAGCAGTGGTTAAGGAGAAGATTCCTTTTGAATTCTGCTCACTCCAGAGGGGACACCAAACAACACAAAAGTAAAGAAATAAAAAATTAAGGCATGAGCCAGGACGCCTCTAAGGCGCAGCCCTCTGTACATTGCCAGGTGTGACCCATCCACACAGTAGCAAAGACACAATATTTTTTTTTCTAGCTAAGCACCAGAGAGGAGAGGCGGAGTGTGCATGTGTGTGTGTGTGGGGGGGGGAGGTTCTCAAAAGGTGATGATCGCTCTAAGAAGGAATGATAGTAAGCATAAAGGATTTATATTCCAATATTTAAACATTCTTGAAAGAGTGGCTCAAACAGAAATTCCTTTTTTTTTTTCCTGTGCTCCCCATGTCGAAATGAGTTTAACAGTCAACCAGATGCAAATGCAAAGTGGCTCGAACTATTCCTCCCGCGCGCGGCTACATCGCTGTTATTTGTTAAGGGCATTGAATTCCGCAGTGGAGATACAGCAGTTGGTTGAATTCAGTGAGCATCTGTACCACCCCCCCTTTTTTTTTTTAAAATCCTCCAAAACAGAGACAAGGCTACCTTTTTGCCCTCACCTCCTCCCTTTCCTCTCCTCCCCCCCTAGTGCTGGCTGGGAATTTGTCAAGTGACAACCCACCAAATCCTTTTGGACAGAAAGCCTGCATCCAGCGTTCTACGTAGTTGTAAGACGGGCCCTGTGGTTGGATCAGGGAGCCCATTAAAAGCGCTTTGATGGTATGGAAATTCATCTCCATGAAGCTCCCAGACCCCTCAGCAGCCTGCTGTTTCGCGGTGCTTACAGATCAGTCACTCACGTCGGAGGGCAATAACTGTGCTGACGGCTTGTACGGCAATGGTAGTGCATAAAATGATCCTGGGCTCTCCACCCCGGCTCCACGAGTTAATCTTCTTGAATGCACTTCAGCCGTTGTTCACACACACGCCGCTGCCGGCTCCGGTGTCTCGGCACCGCCTTTTGATTAAATAACCGGGGTGGAGCCATCTGCCTCTGCTGTCCCCCACTCTTAGCTATTGTTGGAGGAGCCCCGGTTTCCGCTTCCCTGGTCCCCTCCTCCCCAGTCTTACTTTATTCGATTCCTCTGATTAACACCTCCTACGTGGGCTGTAGGAGCAGAGTTGACTTTCCTGGAAGTTACCAGTTCCAAGCCAGGAACTGGGGGCTCACGCCCGTCATCCCAGCTCCTCTGGAGGCTGCGATCTGAGGATCGAGGTTTGCAGCCAGCCAGGGCAGAGTGTGTGAGATGCTTATTTCCAATGAACCAGCAAAAAAAAAAAAAGAAACAACAGGCTCTTGTAATAAAGCTACTGCTATCATTCCCTTTTTTTAAATCTTTGTTGTTTTTTAAAGTTACAACAACTTAAAACAACCCTTTTCCAAGATAGCCTGTTTCCACTCTGCAAATACCTACTGGCTAGTTTAAGATGTCTCTGCTCCTGAATCGATTCGCCACGCACTTTTGACACAGTTAAAGTTTCGAATGCATGCGTGTGTTTAAAGTGGGGAAAAGGAATCTCACACGATGGAAATGAAGCTGCCCCGCAAGTGGTGCACTGCGGCAGACTCCTGTAAGGAAACCTTCAGTGTCCGTGACCCTGAGGCTCAGTCGAGATCCCGGGAGCTCTTTGAAGCAAGTGCCGCTCTGGACGTCCCAGTGTCACGTCTACGGTGCTTAATCTCGTGTGTGTATGGCCCCTAGGAAGGAAATGATAAGGCCAAATCTTTCAGGAAATGATTAGTCAGTATTTAGAGCCTGGAGGTGTTGACAACCGGCCTTTTTGTCTTGTTTTGCTTCTTTGTTTTGTTTTCCTTTTGGGGTAGTGGCCTGGGGAGTGGAACCCGCACTGGGGCTTGAACTCAGGACCTCACACTCTTGCTTGGCTTTTTCCACTCAAGGCTGGTGATCCGCCATTCGAGTCAGAACTCTCCAGCTTGTTGGTGTCTAATCGGAGACGCCAGTCCCAAGAGATTTTCCCGTCAGAGCTAGGTTTTAAACCTTGATCCTTAGATCTCAGCCTCCTGAATGGCTAGGATTACAGGCGTGAGCCACTAGATCCTAGCATCGTCTTTTGTTTTGAAGCAGGAGATAGGGTCTCTGCCTTCCTTGAGCGTTTAGAGCACATGATTCTTTGGACTGCAGATCATGTCTTGTTTATTTGTGAGTACAAACACCAGCTAGCTCAGCATGTCAGACCAGGCATTCGGCTACACGGCAACTGTCCCGTTATCTTCCACGACGACTGTTGGTTCATTTGCAAAAGCAAGGTAGGCTCTTGCTCCCCCAATTGAAGAGACGCCACTATGCACATGGAGCTGTGATGTTCCTAATACCTGCCTTTTTATCTGAGTTCTATGACCTCTCATCTGTATCTGTGGCCAGTCTGTACATAAGATCAGTGATTCATTTGACCTTTTGCTTTCTTAGTTCGCAAGGAAAGACATAAACAGAACGTGCGACAAGTTCCCTTTAATGTCTTCCACTGGCATTTTCTCATGCCATTTAGATCCCTGAAGAAGGAACATTTTTCTCTCTGAAATAATAGGCCCAACTTCCTAAAGCATGTGAAAAGTAAAACGAGAGGGAGATAAAGGCAGAAAGGAAGATGGGAAAGGAGCTGGGGAAAGAAGGAAAGAGAAACAAGCCAGCTGGGTGCTAGAGAGATTGCATGACCTGAGACACAGGTGGTTGTGTTTTCTGGGGCACGTCACCCCTGTACCCATTAGCTTTGCTTCACATTGCACACAAGCCAACTATGGTTACCCCAACAAGAAGGTCTTCATTCAGAGAAGCTGTAATTGGCCAGTGAAAACAATTAAAGGTGTGAAGACAGAGGGGAATATTGCAGTGATATGTACCAAAGCACACCACCCAAAGTCATTTCTACCGAAACACATTTTAATTGAAGACTTCTAAAAGATTTTTCACTTCTTTTACTTTTCTTGGAAGTGTTTCAACATTACCCAAGATCTGTGTGCTTGTGTGTGTCAGGTTTCTTGGAAACTCCGGGACACAGTGTTATTTATAATTGTCATCCCTGGTTAATTATAGACTGATTGTATATTCAAATAACGTTATCTTCTACCACGAGCTCTGCTACAGATAGCTCAAAGGCTAATCTCCGTGGTACAGAGTTTGTCAGGTAGAGAGAGAAAAAAAGAAAAGAGGGCCACACATTTGTGGAAAAAAAAACCCACCACCAACAAGACATACACACACAAAGGGTGTGCTGTTACCCACACGCTTGACTGCATGGCGGGTTTTAACCCGGTGTTTGAAAGGCTCTAAACGCCCCACAAGAATCATCCTGTGTTGTCTCAATCCCACCAGTGAACGTGAACACAATAAAGACCGTGAACTCAACTGGAACGTGGAATGGCCCAGAACTTTCCGTCGCGTTCCTCCCCATTCCAAAGACAGCCGCCTTAGGCAGCGGCGCTGGTCTGTGGTGTTCTCCGATGTGTTTTTCTACAAGCATTAGGAAATGTAATAGGGTTGACCAGTTGTCCCCCACCAGAGTTAAGAAGTCAGAGGCTGGTGACATCCGTTCATTAGGTTAACGAGCGACATCAGTATTGAAATCGGAAGTTCTCTCGAATTGCGTTCCCCTTGGTTGCCCAGACGATTGCTCTACCTGGAAGCATTCTAGCAATCTCAGGAAGGAGTTGCTGTGGGTTTACGCGGGGATGTCTCATTGCTCTTCTCCAGCTGGATTCTAGAGACGTCTCCCGGACTAGAAATGGGCCGCGTGTCTGTCTTTCAAGGCATCACAAGTGAAAACCAAAGAACTCTTTTAAAGTAATCATGACTTTTTTCCCACCCATGAGTTCCCTGCGATCAAGGGGTATCTTGAGATCTAGAAGGATCCACATGGCTGTTGGCTTGTAAAGGGCATTGTTAGGGACAGCTGCTTAAGTCAGATACAGCTGATTTGGTTCCTAATTACTCTCATCTCTCACCTTTTGCTCTCCTACCATATGTCCAGAGCATTATACCTTATTTGTGGTCCCATAAAAAAAATCAGTAGCTCACGCCTTTCATCCCAGCTACTCAGGAGGTGGAGACCTGAGGATCACGGTTCAAAGCCAGCCCAGGCAGGAAAGTCTGTGAGACTCCTATCTCCAGTAAACCACCAAAAAGCCAAAAGTGGAGCTAGCCTTGGGTTAAAAAAAAAAAAAGTTCATGGACAACACCCAGGCCCTGAGATTCAAGCCCAGAACTGGTACTACAATGAAAAAAGAAAGGAAAAGAAAAGAGTTAAATGACATACAAGCATGCCCATAGGAACACATTAATTGATCACAGGTTGAATTTATGACTGTGTTCACATGCATATTCCACACATGTTGAGAGGGACTTCGGTCATCCGTGAAGAGCCATATGAAAGCATGGAGATATATGCACACAGCTCTGAAGGTAGAGAATCCATCCAGCAAGCATTAGTCACCTACGGTGTACCGAGAACTAAACATGCATAGCGATAATTCACTTACTAGTTGACACCAGCTTGCCTCTTTGGCTGTTTGCCTTTTTTCTTTTTGTCAGCTGTGGGGCTTGAACTCAGGGCCTGGGCACTGCTGTCCCTGAACTCCTTTTGCTCCAAGCTGGTGCTCTACCTCTCTGAGCCACAGCTCCACTTCCGGTTTTCCAGTGGTTCATTGGAGATCAGAGTCTCACAGACTTTTCCTGTGTGGTTGGCTTCGAACCGCGATCCTCACACCTCACTCAGCCTCTTAAGTAGCTAGGATGACAGGCATGAGCCACTGGTAGCGGGCAGCTGCTTCTCTTTATCATTAATGAGAAAGCCGTACCCCAGAATATACAGTCTGACTTGTAAAGAAAGGCGTTTGGAATCCCTTCCACGCTAGGCTCCTCTCTGCTGCCATTTTCTTTCCTTTTAACACAGTGCCAAACACAAGGTGACAGTGAGCAATGCTGACTTAATGTGGATGTTTAATAATGAAAGCAAGGGCGTCAGGCCTCACATGGGTTACAAATGGCAGCGAGTGTATCGGATGGCAGTCCTGTAACAATTTCACATCTATCACGCTCTGCGCACAGTCCATTGGCCAGCTGATGGATGGGGCGGGCAACGTGAAAGCCCGGGAAACGGACACAGCACCTCTAGCTCCGAGTTACCAGCCTCCTCTCTCAGATAAGGGGAAGTAGGAGGCCACCTCAAGCTTTGCGTTGAGAAAGTGAGACTGGAAATAACAATGCAAGCCTCTTCTATTCATTTTTTTTCAACGATGGCTATTGGAAAGATTGCATTTAGTGCCAGACCCCGGTGGCTCAGGCCTGCAGTAATCCTTGCCCCTCAGGAGGCTGAGATCTGAGGGTGGAGGTTCAGGAGGCTGAGGTCTGAGGATGGAGGTTCAAAGCCAGCCTACGCAGGCAAGACCATGAGAATTCTTACCTCCATATAACCAGCAAAGAGCTGGAAGAGGAAATGTGGCTCAAGTGGTAGAGCACCAGCCTTAAGTGAACACCAGGCCCTGAGTCCCAGAAACAAAAACTAAATTAAAAACAAAGTGTTCCCAATCTTTTAGGGCCTTTTAATGCTAGAATTTTCCTAGGGAACCAATAAAAATGATTGACATGATTAACATTTTTGTTTTCATGAAAATGGGTCATGTATTCTCTTAGTCTCTATTTGGTGACTTTAATAGATACATAGAGCCTCAAGTTGAATGTTGGCTTTCTTTTTTAATTGTTGGAGTCTCTCTGACCTGGAAAATATCCTATAAAATGGATAAGGACCCGCTTTCTCACCACCTGGATATTAGAAAATAGACACCCGCATTTTTACGGGCAGGTTGCCATTTGATTCTTTCTGTTTCTTTTTCCTTTTGTTTCTCATTCATAAAAAAAACTAAGTAAAGCCTTCCTAATTCTGAGTATCTGCACTAGGAAGCACTTCCTTATGGGACAGGAGAGGAGAGGAAACCCCTTGGTGAATATTATCAGCAGACAGCAGACAGTTTCTAGAAACCACGACCAAGAAACAAAAAAGGCAAATAGGTATTATGTCATCACATCTCCATCACTTTATATAATATCACCCGACACTCGCCACAGCCTGGCCCAAGTTACAGGGGCTGCGTGTGTCTCTAACACTGAGTACACTCTTGTCCATGCTCTTTTGTTCCAGATGGTTTTCTTCTATGTCTTTTCATTTCTTTTCTTCCTTCCCCCTTTTTTTTTTTTTGGTTTCTTTCCTTTTTTGGGGGCTATTTAATTGAAATACATGCCGAGTCTGCAGTCTGTAGAGATCAGAGCTGTTTTTGTCCAGCATTGGTAACTATGCATTAAACATTTTGATTTGTTTGAGCTTGAAGTTGAGTCCCTTTTTTTTTCTTTTTTTTTCTTTTGCCATTTGCTTCGTGGAGTTTGTGTATATTTACAGCCTCTGCATTTAATGGCCACATGCCTCATTTTCCCAGATGGCCAATGGAAAGACTTTTTTTTCTTTTCCCTTCCTCTTAGTATAGCGTTCAGTTTTGCTCCATTTGTCACTATGCCACTACTTGCTGCTAGCAAGTGCCCACGCTTGGAGGGAATAATTATGGTGTGAGGTTTTTAAGGAGCTTTTTTAAAGGGTTTATTTTTTTTTTCAATTTTTTTTTTCAGTAAACTTTTTTTTATGGTTTAATTTTCTAGCCTAGAAAAAAAAAAAAGCTGTGCGTGTTTTCAAACAGAGAGGCTTGTGTTCTTTACATCATTCTGGTAGAAAGGGTGAGAGAGTGATTGGCCAATAAAATGTGATGTTCAGGACAGACCCAATCGAGCCTTTTGGGGGGACACCCACGGGCCACGGCTGATGATTGAAAACGGCTGTCCATTTAGCATTTCGGGGGTATGGGTTTATGCTCACATAAGACTCATTTTTTCCCCCAATTGCAAAACCCTGGAGAATGATCTAGATATTTTAAAGTGTGTTTCCATGGTGCAGAGTTAAGAGACTAGAAGATTATACAACAAAATGCAAACAATAGTTAGCCGAAGGGATGGGTTATAAACTCACAGATGCACCACCATATTTCCACAGCTTCTCAATTTTGTCGAAGTTAAGTAACACTCACTTTCACTGTTGGGCCAAAGTATTAAAAAAAAAAAGGCCTGGTCCATCAAGAGAGGTCTTTTGCAGGAAAACTGGTGGTTCACGCTGCTGGTGACCTCACAGAGAGCTAAGGACTCAAGTTCACAGCCAGCTTGGGCTGAAGAAATGGGTGAGAATTTTATCCCCAATGAATCAGCAAAAAAGCCAGAAGTGGAGGTGTGGGCTCAAGGTGTGGCTCAGGTAGTAGAGGGTCAGTCTCAGAGGAAAAGGCCAAGGGACAGCCGTATCCAACCCTGAGTTCAATCCAACACACACACACACACACACACACACACACACACACACACACACACACACACACACACACACACACACACACAGTCTTCTCTCCCACTTCCTCTTCAAGGTCACAGTGCTTTATTAAGAAAGTTTCACAGTAAAGACACTGAGAGTAACTCCCTCTCCCCCACCCCCCCCATTTAGTAGGTATACTTTGTTCGCTATTATCGTTTATTGCAAGCTATTTTCCCAACAAGAATAAAAGAGTTATCAGGAAGACAGCTTGAACTTGGCACGTATTTCCATGGGAAGCATTGAGCCTTCCCACTCATACTTTTCTCCTCTGGTTAAAAAAAATAATAAAGAACACCAGAGAGACTTGCTCAATGTCCGTAACTGAACAGCGGCGGTGGCTGGCGATATTTATTTGGGGCCACATCGCCAGCGGAACTATTCTCTGTTGCTGGCTTGTGGCGAGAGAAGATTATAGGAATTCCAGGCACTACATCAGTTGCAGGATTCAGGTTCCAGTCTTTTCCAATAGACCATAGAGGAAAACTTCTAGAAAGTTCCATAGTGGCTAGCATGTGTTTCAGTGGGCCTGGATATTCTTGAACACAGGTTTCAGGCTCCACTGTGAAAGTCATTTCAGTTGTCATCATCTCTACAATCAGACTGCCATTTTCCCAGTTCTCCATGTTTGTTTGCTTGTTTTCTGGTTCTGTCTTCACCTAGAAATTCTCTTCATCACACAGTAGCCCTTTCACTAGAGAAGGATCTAGAAAAGCTAAAAGTAGATGCCCAATCTTGTGGAGTTTCCTTCTTTGACGTCCTATAAAATATGGACTAACATTTGGGGTGGATCTGGGGATGAGATTGTCAACATCTATTCTTATATTCTTTGTCTGTATCTAAAACAGCCATGTGTAATCAAAAAGTGGGTCACAACCCCAGTACATCTGTCCCAGCATTTCTGAACTGAGCTGCTTCTTGAGAACAGTTCTAATTCATTTATTTAACGGAAGCAAATTCGGGCTACCAACACTGTACTTTCAAGAGTGTTGACAGTGGTTGAGCTTTGATTATATGTGATGGAAAAAGGAAAGGGAAAAACCCTATAGATTTTTGTAGCCCAAGAACCAAATTTAAAGATATACCTGTAGGGCTGGGAAGGTGGCTCAGAGGTAGAGCGCTTGCCTTGCATGCGTGAAACCCTAGGTTCGATTCCTCAGCACCACATAAGCAAAAAGAAAAAAGCGGAAGTGGCGCTGTGGCTCAAGTGGTAGAGCGCTAGACTTGAGCTGAAGAGCTGAGGGACAGCGCCCAAGCCCAGAGTTCAGGCCCCATGACCGGATCCCCCCCCCAAAAAAGAAAAATAATTCTTAAGAATTCCAGATTCTAGAACACTCAAGAGTCTGTGGATATTCTTTTGATTAAAAAAAATCATTTGATTTGGTTTTGTACCAGTCCTGGAGCTTGAAGTCAGGGCCTGGGTGCTATCTCTGAGCTTTTGGGCTCAAGGTTAGCTCTCTACCACTTGAGCTACAGCTCTACTTCTGGCTTCTTTGGAGTTAACTGGAGATAAAAGTCTCACAGACTTTCCTGCCTGAGCTGGCTTTAAATCATGAGCCTCCGATTTCAGCCTCCTGAGGACCTGGGATTGCAGGCGTGAGCCATCAGGGCCCTGCTCTGTGGATATTCTTCATGGATATAGTTAAACTGGACTAGGGTCATATTTGTGGAAGCTCCCTTCTCTTTCATTTGTATTTTTGCTGATAATTGGAAGAATTTGTGTTTCTGTGCGAGTCTATCTTTGGGAGTGTCTGTGCACGTATTATATATTGAAACGTATACACACAATGTACAAGAAATCATTTTCTCCCATCAGTGCTATTAGGCTTTGGGGATAGGTGGTTAGAGAACAGTGGTACAAGAAGCTAGAATGAAATGGAGAGGCCACACGCATTGTTTCTTATACTTGATGAACGCTGGTGAGAACAAACTCCAGCCGATGAATCGTTCCGACGTGATCAGTCATCTCCAGCCTTCTCTGGAGGTCTGTGAAGAGCCATAATTGGAGGCCTGGAAGCCTCCTTTGTTTCCTCCTCCTTTCCCCTGGCATTAGTATAGGAGGAGACCATAAAAAAGCGCAGCCAGAAGGGTTTTGACTGCTACTGAGTCCACGTTTGACAGGCACACTCGACTCTGTCATTTCACGCATGTGCTTTTTACGAGTGTAATAGCTTTGTGAGCTGTGTTTGCAGCATGTCCATTATGGTGGTTGATCCAAAGCCGCTCCCTCCCTCCCTCCCCTCCTGCCTCTCCCTCTCCCCCTCTCCCTCTCCCACCTTCCCTCTCTCCCTCCTCCTCTCCTCCTCTCCTCCCTGTGTTTGGGTGCCTGGAGGGGAACAAAGCTTGGTTCTTTTTATTTAATTTCCATTTCTTATTTTTTTTTAAATTTAGGAAGTTGTACAAGCATGAGTGCCCACTTCAGAGGTGGGCCGTCTACTCATGCAATGTTTAATTTAGTATTAGGGGACTAAAAGAAGATGTACCTCTTGTAAGGCGTTGATTGCGTGTGTCCCTTTGTTTTGTATAAGATATCAACATAGGGAATTTTTTACAAACTGTTTTTTTGTGTGTTTTGTTTAGTTTAGTTTTTGTGTGTCTATCAAAGGAACCAAGTAGGGGAAATTTTCATTTTAAATACACATCAGGCTTATATTATAGAGCTGTAACTCCTCATGCTGAATATGAAAAGGGAAAAATAAGTACGGCAGATGATAGATGGGGGGAATCTCAACAGTTTTGCTAATCCAAATTATTGTTTCAGATTCACGTTTGCCTCCCCTCCTTGGTCATTGAAAGCAGAAGGTAGTGAGAGCTCAGAATTCAGATGGAACTATTCCTGCCATACCTATGTGTTAGAATGAGTCTTTATGCTTTCAAATTTTCCCATGAAGGTTTTCTCTATCACTGGAAGCATATCTTCCTTAAATGTTTGAAAAATCACTGAAAAATAGTTGCATATTTAAAGTTTATTTTACAAGTTAGGATTCAGGGACTCAGGAAAAGTAAATTGACCTGTCAAAAATGATACCTTAAGCCGGTACCAGTGGCTCACACCTGTAATCCAAGCTACTCCGGAGGCTGAGATCTGAGGATCATGGTTCAAAGCCAGCCAGGCAGGAAAGTCATGAGACTCAGAAAACTGGAAGTGAAGCAGTGGATCAAGTGGTAGAGTGCTAACCTTGAGCAAAAAAAGCTAAGGGACAGCGCCCAGGCTCTAGGACCAGCCAATAAATAAATAAATAAGCAATGGCATTTGTCTATATGTATACTATATAGAAATCTATGTTATATATAGATTTCTATATAGGAAAATTTCTAATTTCTATAGATAATACAGATAGATCTAGATATATCTTTATTATATATTATATATGTATTATACTTATATATTATACACCTGACTATATATATATATATATCTAGAACTGAGCTAGACCTAGCTATATAGATACTATATATAGATAAATTGATATCTATATTTGTATCTATCTTTATATACAGATCTCTCTATATAGATTATAGATGTATCTTGATAGATTAAATAGACAGATCTGTATCCATTTGTCTTTGTACATGGATCTCTGTATGTACATATATAACTATAGATAGATAACTAGATTAGATTGATAGAGAAATCGATCTCATATCTAGTGTTAGATGATAGGCTTCAGATGACAGACACATAGATAGATGGCTATGTCACAATCTGATTATGACGAACCCATTATTTTCTGACATCACGTGTGTCTTTCTCCTCATTAACCCCTGAAAATTTCTCGCCAGCAGAAGCAGACGTGTGGATCTGTACTGACTATCCTGCCTCTTTCTAGATCTTTTCTGATCTCCACCATAGCCTGGCACCATCAGCAAACAACACACAGTGCTGGCACCAGTCCCTGGCTCAGACACAGAGCCAGAGAACAGTTGCCGGTTCCCCCCAGTCAGTCCCCGATTTAATAATGGCACTTTGAACGTTGGAGTTCAGAATTATTCATCCTAAATTCTAGTGCACGACTCCCTTTTCTTCTACAGCTGAGATCTGACTCATTCCAAGTGCTCAGGTCACCAGAGGACCAGGCATAACGGACATAATATAGCATTGCCTCTTGATCTTAGCAAACCTGCAGAGTTGGTTCAGATTTGATTAGCCAGACAGGATTCCTCTTTCCAAATGAAATCTGGTTGCTCTCCAATTGCTAGTTTTTATTTTGACAGCAATAAAAACAGATCATTTTGTTTGGTCTTTATTTTTAATTGCCGAGGACTCTCATCTTGACCATTTTGTAGTAATTTTTTTCTTGCCCTCTACTCTAAATTATTCAGAGATGTTCAGAATTTTGGCAAGTAGTTCCTTAAATATGTTTTTGTTGTTGTTGATTTCTGCTTTCTCTCAAACGGAAAAAAAAGGTAGGGAAGAAAAGACCAATGAATGGTACACGTTTCAGCTTAATGTTTGAATAATAATGAGTACTGAAAATAGTTAAATATTATACTAAATTTGTGTTTTAGAACTCTGTCCTTAAAAATCAAGGTTTGGCCAGGCGCCAGTGGCTCATGCCTATAATCCTAGCTACTCAGGAGGCTGAGATCTGAGGATCACAGTTCAAAGCCAGCCCGGGCAGGAAAGTCCATGAGACTCTTATCTCCAATAAACCACTAGAAAACTGGAAGTGGCGCTGTGGCTCAAGCAGTAGAGCGCTTGCCTTGAGCTGAAAAGCACAGGGACAGCGCTCAGGCCCAGAGTCCAAGCCCCATGACCACCAACAACAATAACAAAATCAAAGTTTGAAGCTGGGTGCCTAAGGCTCACAGCTGTAATCCTAACTACGCAGAAGGCTGAGATGTGAGAATCATGGTTCAAAGCCAGCCTGAGCAGGAAAGCCTATGAGAGCTGGAGCTGTGGCTCAAGTGATAGAGCGTTAGCCTTGAGTGAAAAAGGTCAGGGACAGCGTCCAGGTCTTGAGTTCATGCTCCAAGTTTGGCACCAAAACAACAACAACAAAAAGTATGTAGTGTCATCTATCTGAACAAATTCTTAACTAAAGAAATTTTTTTTTAATCAGACCCAGTTAAAACCAAGACTGGGCGGGCCCCTTAACATTTATTTCTGTCTCCCCAAACTTTGTCATGTGCTATTTTCTTCATCTTCCCTGTTAACTCCTTTCTTCCCTGAGTACCTCCTGCCATTATTAGCTTGCAGTGGCTTCTGCTTTAGAGATATCTAATTAGGAGAATTCTAGAATCAAAATATTCTCCTTCCCAGGAGTGTCTGTGGTTTTGAAAAGAGGCTTTTGCAAGATGGAATATCTCAACCAAAGAGCAAAATCTCCAATGGTTGAGTGTTAATGCTGCCAGTCTATTGTAAGAGCCTTTTTTTTTTTTTAATTTGGTCGGGCATGGGGCTTTAACTCTGGGTCTGGGCACTGTCTCTCAGCTGTTCAGCTCAAGCGAGTGCTCTACCATTTGAGCCACAGCGCCATTTCCAGTTTTCTGGTAGTTTATTAGAGATTAGGGTTTCATGGACTTTCCTGGCCTGGCTGGCTTTGAACCACGATCCTCAGATCTCTCCCTCCTGAGTAGCTGGGATGACAGGTGTGAGCCACTGGCGCCTGGTGTGTACAAGTACCAAGTCAAGTTCAAGCCCCAGTACCTGCACACACACACACACACACACACACACACACACACACACACACACACACACGAATGAATGGAGGGGAAGGAATTTTTGAGTGCCTCCATGATTGTACTGAATTTATGTCTACCTCGGAACCTTCCAACTATACAACATGGAACTGGAAGGTCCATGTTGATAGGAATTATTATCTCCCCGCCTCCCTCATGCAAATCCTTTTGTCTTCTGAGCTCATCATCTGCTAAGGTTTCTAAAATACGATGTTGTCACTGGTTAGATTTACATCCTAACAAGATGTGAGTTAAGGGCATGTCAGCCCTTCTCGATTGCTCGCATTCCGTCTCCATCCCTGCCTCTGTCCCTCTCTGCCTCCCTCTTCTCCTGACCACATCTCTCTTCAGTCTACAGAGTTAGCTGTGCATTTCCCCACCCCGCTGATGCGTACTCTCCCCGGCAGTCATTCTCTTGAGAAGACTGGCAAACTGCACTTTGCTATAGCTAAGTGAATCTTAGTACTCTGCGTGCTTCAGAGACACTTAGATGTAATCAGAGGCCACTGATGGTAAGATCAAAATGGATGAGGAAGTGCTGCATCTCTTGTGCATCCTCTGCAGATTTAAGCATCTTAGTCACGTGCCGATAAGATCAACAGATCTGAACTCAGAACCTGAGAAGAGTCTGAGCATTGCCTTCCTTTTCTCCCCTTCCTGACCTTCATTTTGCTATTTCTTCTTGGACATCTTTGCTCACCAGAATGGAACAGTCTCTAGAAAAAGACAATGTAGCGTTCTTTTCCTGTAACGCTGTTTATTCAAATCCTGAGTGGTGCCGCGGGGCAGGTGTTGGAGCTCCCGCCTGTAATCCTGGCTCCTGGGGAGTCTGAGATTCTTCCGGTCAGGGGTTTGGAACCAAGCCAGGGCTGTAAAAGTTCAGGGGTCAGCTTCTTAATGAAGATCAGGCCAGGGAGGCCCTGGACTATTTTCCAACCATAGATGCATCTCATACAAGGTGCTCACCTGGGCAGGAGGAGAGACTTTATGTCAGAACTAACCAGTAGAAAATCACCCAGGAGTTGAGTGACCAGAGTTCAAAGCCTGGTACTGCAAAACAAGGCCAAGTCATTCACAGCAACAGCAGTTCCTGTGGGTTAATGCCTCCCCAGTCCATCTCCATTCTCTGAGGAAAGCATGGGGAAGTCTTGATGCTGTGTGTGTGTGTGCGTGCGCGCGTGTGCATGCACGTGTGTGTGCGCACGCGCACGCAATGTAACTGTCTTTTATTTTGAACAGCTCCATTTACTGTAAAGAGAATCTGTTAAGCTAGTGGTCCTTTGTAGCTCCTGAGCTATTCTGAATATAGACAGCAGACTCTCCGGAAAAGAATTCCAGAATGTTGAAAGCTAAAAAACGCCAATTCCATACTCAAAACAAATTGGGTCAAGCTCTATCTATCTATCTATCTTATTTATTTAGCATCAGTCCTGGGCTTGAACTCAGGGCTTTTGCACTCACCAGGCAAATTCTGTAACCAGTGGAAACACTTTTCCACCCCATCCCCTCAGAGTTCCATCTTTTTAATTGTATATCTCATTTCCAACTTGGCGGCCACCTAATCCTCTAAAAATAAATACTATCTGCTGCTTTGTTTCCTTATTCCCTTATGTATTGATTGGCAATTAAAAATGCATTTTTTCCTATTAAATCGTGTACAGAGTTTGAGGAAAAGAATGTAGGGGTTCCGTGGACTTAAGAAACTTGTTTAACCTAATTGGTACCATTCTGGTACTATCAGCGGTTTTGTAACATTGAAATCACAAACATTTCAATGGCCTGTTGGTGCTTTGCGGAAACATTGTGTTTACCTGTAATGCAATCATCTTACATAGTTGATGATTTTCTGTGAATGTTTTATTGTGAACATTTTATTGTGTGCATATGATTCACAAGTAGATGTTGTGGTTATGGTCCTCGGAAAATTTGGAGGATAATTCCAAAGAAACTTAAGCAAATATCACAAGATCCAATAGATGTTTTTGGTTCACTTGTTTGTTTTTTAAGGAATTTCAGGGCCTGGGTTTTGTCCCTGAGCTTTTGTGCTCAAGGCTTGCTCTCTACCATTTGAGCCACAGCTCCGCTTCTAGGCTTTTTGGTACTTAACTGGAGATCAGAGTCTCACAGACTTTCCTGCTGAGGCTGGCTTTGAACCATGATCCTCAGAATTCAGCCTCTTGAGGAGCCAGGATTAGAGGCCTGAGTCCCTGGCATTGGGCCTATAGTTTAGTTTGTGAGTTCAGATCACACACCACCTGTGTTCAAATGATTGGCTGTCTTTGAATAGACAATCTGGGTATGTGCTTTATCTCTCCTAACCCGCCAACTGATTATTTAGGTTTAGCAAATGCACGCCAAATTGTGGTCCAAGTAGCAGGCACTCACCGTGTGGATGTACATAGAGAAGTACAATCAATTAGCAATGCCTATTTACATGACTTCATTACCTGCACGTGAGGAATGCAAATGGCATTTACAGTAATGGTAACCGGAGTGCGCCAGTGTGAATTCTGTTTCTCACTTGGTCACCTGACTGTTGGGAGCCGTACCCAAGGACCCTTGCCACACTCAGCTGTCTAGCTACAAATCAAACAGCCTTCCAGACACAAAGCAGGTCGCTCCTGTGAACATCCTGTGTCTCTTTGGTGACTTGGGACCCTCAGCACATCTTCTTTTAGGCGTCTCAAACTCAAATGCCAAGATTTGCAGGGGCTTCTGAGAATCAGAGTTCCTGCAAAAAAAGAAAAAAAAAGTAACAAAACTCTTGCTCTTGCTTTCCTTACTGTACTTATCTCAGTGTAATGTGCTGACCAGGCCAAGGTGAATCTGTTAGCCTTGCTCCCTCCTTCCAGAAGCTCGTCTGTGAGAGACGCCCGGGGAGAATGAAATGTCTTTGACTGCTTTCCGCTTCCAGGTTCTCATTTTTACGTTTCTCTTCTTTGAAAGGAGAAAACCACGCTGGAGAGCCTGACCCAGCAGCTGGCAGCCAAACAGAGCGAAGAAGGGAAATTTAGCCATACAATCATGGATTTCAATATGAGCGGAGACTCGGATGGTTCGTTGGCGATTCCTTGTACCTCTGTGCTTATCACGTTGGGGGGGGGTAGAGCGCCCTGAAAGCTGCATCAGATAGACAGTGTGGTCACGTGGTGCCTGGTCATCAGGTAGACGGTGTGGTCACGTGGTGCCTGATCATCAGGTAGACAGTGTGGTCACGTGGTGCCTGGTCATCAGGTAGACGGTGTGGTCACGTGGTGCCTGATCATCAGGTAGACAGTGTGGTCACGTGGTGCCTGGTCATCAGGTAGACGGTGTGGTCACGTGGTGCCTGATCATCAGGTAGACGGTGTGGTCACGCGATGCCCCATCACTACAGTGAGAGCAGTTCCTGTCCACCTTCATTAATTCCTCTCCCAAATGGGCACATACTGGTTTTTTTTTTCTTTTTCATTGTTTATGCAAAGCCATTAGGTTCTGAGTGCGAAAGCTACAGATTAGATTCAAGAGGATGTCATTCAAGAACAAAGGCTTTGAGTCCTCTCTGCATGGCCTTCCTGCTTGTACCCTAGACCAGCTGTTCAGAAAGGGGGGGGGGTCTATGGGCTCATTTCTCAGTTTCCCTGACTTAGAGGACAAGTTCAGGCCAGCTACTTCCATGTCCTCTCCCCTCCGTCAGAGGCACACACACGCTGCGGATAACCCGGCGGGGCTTCGGCAGAATCAAGCACAGTAGCTCATGCGATGTGCCGCCTTTGCATCTTGCAAACCCACAGCCAATCGATCAACGCTGTCCTTGTCATAGAACGAAGAGGAGCAATACCAAGACAGCACCCCTGCCTGGGAAATCTTCCTCTGGTGTCAGGGGGTGTCCGTGTATTTCACATTCCTTTAGAGGCCTAACCCTCAACTTTGCTCCGGTTAAAAAAGCAAAGCTCCTGGTAGCTAGACTGCATCAGGACAAGGAAGCCCCTCCACCTACACCACCTTGGCGATCCAGTGGCTTGGGGGGGTGTGCACCATCCTGGGCAAGCATGCTTTCCCCTATCAGTGTCCTGATTGCCCACACTGAACTTGATTCAAAAGGATCGCTGAAAACAATCTGCTTTTGTTTGCCATCTGATACGTGCGTGTTTCCTTTCCATTCACCAGGCTAGAAGCAACCTGGCCTACATACATAGAAAAGAGCTTGTTCAGATTAGAGGAAGCCACAAATGGGCCTTTTAGGGTCCTGCTGGCACTACAGGGTGTAGGAAGAAGGAAAAGCAGACCTGCGGCTGGATCATCCGCTAGTTACAAACCCATTTTAGAAAGCTGGTGCCATCGATTCACACTAATGCTTGTCAATAAGAGAGACAATGACGTGGTAATGGCACATTCCGTAAATGTTGACGTGTGTGAGCATGGTAAAATACAGGTACCCGGCGCAGTCAGAGTTCCAACGCCCCAGAGCGTGTGGCTGGCGTTGGTTAAATGTAACCGTGCTGGATGTAAATTAATTCCTGCCCTTTGTCAGACTAAAGGATGTGTATTATGCCTGAGAGACAGTGAGAACTAGATAGAATGCCCGGGCTGGCTTTGAACCGTGATCCTCAGATCACAGCCTCCCGACTAGTGAGGATGGCAGGCGTGAGCCACCAGTGCCCAGCGAAAGGACAGCAAGACTCTTAAGGAAGCCATAGTGACAATGATTCATCGTGCTTTCCCTTATAATTGTCATAGACTTATTTTTTGGGGGGGAAAGGACTACCCTGATTGAAACAATATGCTTCATGCATATATTAGCAGGTTACTTCAAAGAGAAGCTAATCACATTAAAGTATTCATACTGTAGTTCCACCCTCATAATTCTAGCACATTTTTCTTTAGGTTCTTTATGTTCTTTATGCTCTGACCGTCACTAAGTAGAAAAGGCAGATACTCACCTTAATTAATCCATTCTGCCACAAGGATGAACATTTCACAGTTCAGTTAATTTATTTACATTTTTTATATTTTTGCATGCCTGTTCATCTACTAGTATCTTTTGAAATTGCGTCAAAAATCATGTGTATATATATATATATATATATATATATATACATATATATATTTGATTTCAAGAGCTCACAAGCACATATATTATACCTATAATATCAAACATATCCTATACATCGTATGTATGTTTCTTGTGAGCTCTTGAAATGGGAAAAAAAATGGAACAAAAGGAAAAACTTTTAAAATTAGAAATACAAATATAACATTTACCACCACAAGGCTGATCAAGGGAAAAAAAAAAAACCTTCAAAAACAAGCATCTGTCTTAAGAACTGGAAGTCCCAAGCTCAGAACAACTTGTTGTTTTCAAATATTTTAATAGGCTAAAAGAAAAATTAAGAAAGAACAGGCAAGGGAGAGAGCTGGTGTGAGCTGTGAGCGTTCCTGCTGACTGACAGGCCACGTCTGTTTTCTCCCATGGCCTAGGGAGTGCGGGAGTCTCAGAGTCAAGAATTTACCGGGAGTCGAGGGGTCGTGGCAGCAACGAACCCCACATCAAGCGTCCCATGAATGCCTTCATGGTGTGGGCGAAAGATGAGCGCAGGAAGATCCTGCAGGCCTTTCCTGACATGCACAACTCCAACATCAGCAAGATCCTAGGTAAGAAGCCGCGAAGGGCGATGGGGGCTGCTCTCTGCGGCCGGGGACACAGGAGTGAGCTGCTCCTCTGCGGGCCCCCCCTCCGCTGCCCCCCACCCAACCACCACCACGGACCCTGCTGTTGGGGAAAGTACCCCAGTGCACCAAGAACCTTGCCTCACTTCCATAGCCGGCTCGGCTGGCTGAAGGTCTCCCTGCTGATTAGCACAGCCTTCCCGCCCGCCTCTGACGTGAGTGCCAGTGCTGGGCTCTTGAACGCAGGGCCTGGGTGCTGTCTCTTTTCTTTTCTTTTCGCCCAGATCTGGCACTGTACCACTCGAGCCACCTCTCCACGTTCTGTATTCTCTCTCCTTTTTAAAATCTACAAATATCTTCAGTGATGACTGAGGAGAAATTAGTTGCTTTTGGATGAACCACCCCGTATTTTGGCTGGCTGTCTCTGTTCTTTTTCTCTGTGGACTCTGGAGGTTGCTGCTGCTCTTCTGGTACCCCCGGCGCTCTCCCCCCATCCCACATGCCACAAGATGGAGGGGTTTGTGTGGGTTCATCATAGGTGTGCGTAGAGCGGTGTGCTATCATTAGAAGTCAGTTTAGAGCCTGAGCACAAGGTGTAGAGCATATTTTAATGTACACACTGGTCATCCTTAATCCTTTTAATAATGAGCTGAACCAGAAAACAAGGCAGACATTCACCCTACAAATACAGAGCCTCAAGCACGCAGAAAAGGCGGGTGGGGAGCAAGGGCCTGGTTATTAGGGATTTGTTATATAGTCAGTCTCCATCCCAGAAGAAAGGAACAAAGTTTCCACGGACCTCTTGATCTCCACCACCATCACCATCATCCTCTTCATCTTCACAATTCAGGGTCGGCAGATACTGGGCGCCCTAGGCAGATTTTCGTGGTTTGTCCAAGGGGTAACATGGATGAAGACGTAAAACAACTTAAAGATAATTTAGGAAGTAAATCAATAAAGGATAGCTTTCATAAATGAGCAACAAATTATATCGAAGTTATTAAAGCTTTAGGAAAATGGCATCTCTTTCAGAATTAAGAAACAGACCATCTAAAAGTGCTTCCAGACACAGGAATACATTTTTTAAAATTTGTTCTTGTATTTGTAATATGATCAAAACAAATCCATGAGCCACTGAAACTTATATTCCAATAGTCTCCTTTGAAATGATCTTGAGAGCAGTGTACGAAGATTTTCTCAAACGATAAGATAATGTGGTGCTTTAGGCCTACTGAGAAACCGTGAACATCTATGTTGTAAAATATGTATGTAGGCAAAGTTGAAAATGTGGCTGATAGGAGATGCATACTCTTTTGCAATTTTGCCCTCTCTGATTGCTTTCTGTGTAACTGTATTTTCTCTTCCTCATAAAAAAGTCCACGAGACTCTTATCTCCAATTAACCCCCAAATACCCAGAAGTGGAAAGGTGCTAGCCTTGTGCAAAAAAAAAAAAAAAAAAGTTCATGGACAACAACCAGAGCCTGAGTTCAGGCCCCAGTACCAGCATTTAAATATATATAATACATATTATATAATATATATATACACACATATATACCTTGTTTTGTTTGGAAAACTTCTAGAAAAGCTTAGACTATTTTGTGTAAGCTTTTTACGTGTGTTATAAAGTGATTCCTGGATCTGGTGAAATCTAAAACTACCGTGATTTCCCAAAGCAGCCGTCTTTCCATTAGTTGAAGACACAGTTTATTCAGTGTCACCTTCTGACACTTTACCCTAAAGTCCCCTCAAGGAAGTGCCAGCCTGGAGGATGTGAGATGATACGTTCAGAAAGAAGGCAAACAGACGGCCGATCTGAAGGAGAGATTAGAAGAATGAGTGTGCGAGGGTGGATCACTGAGACTTCAGGAGGGAAAACACTGCCTGGTTCCATCCTTGCGATTCAAGATAGAGCGTTTATGTTTGGCAAAAAAATAAATAAATAAACACTTGGTATGGGGGTTGGGACCCCAAGAGTCAGTCCTAGTTTTAAAAGAAATAAGCGGTCTCAAATATCCACGAGATCATTCTAAATGGGCCATTTCAGATGAAAGCACAAAGCAAGCAAGCGCGGGTGTTTTCCTCCTTCCTGATAGTTTTGGATAAGAACCTTCGCCTGCATGCTGCTAATTCATTCTGCTTAAAACAGGCGCCTGAGCCGCGCTGACATTTTACACAGTCTCTGGGGATCCGAGTTGACATTTTATAATACCCTAAAATCTGGTTTTAATAAGCCATTCTGCTGAAATTGTTAACATAAAGAATCACCTTTTACTGTTTGGCACGAGATCAGGGAACGGGGTAACATCTTTTTCTGATTAGCTGTACAGTAGTCGGTGTAAAACGTGCAAATTCATTACCTACCCCATGGAGATGACAGCGCCGGCCTGCTCAGGCTCCCCACTCCGACACCCCCTGGCTTAGAAGGGAAGAGAGAGGAGAGTACTTTTCCTTATTTTGAGCATCAGAAAAGGAATGAGTTTTTTCCCCCTTTTGTGAACCAGGAGGCATGTCCAACTGTCCTCCACTCTTTATTTTCTTGCCAAATGGTATCCTTCTTTATTCTTTTTTGTCAAACCTGGGACTTGAACTCAGGGCCTGGGCGCTGTCCCTGAGCTCTTCAGCTCAAGGCTGGTGCTCTACCACTTTGAGCCACAGCTCCACTTCTGGTTTTCTAGTGGTTCATGGGAGATCAGAGTTGCACAGACTTCCCTGCCCGGGCTGGCTTTGAACCACAATCCTCAGATCTCGGCCTCCTTGGTAACTAGGATGACAGGTGTGAGCCACTGGTGTCCGGCTCGAATGGCAGCCTCTGGAAAGAACTAGGGATGCGCTCCGCTTTGGATGTAGCCAAAAAAACAAATCTCCCAGCATTCCTAAGTTGTGTGTATTTGGGCGAATTTTACTGCAGCTGTAGCCGAAAGCTGTCAGAACTTCAAAGCCATCCAAACCCCAAATGAACCTGTCAATCACTTATCCTAACTCTCAGCCATCTTTAGAAAAGAAAATGAAGATGTGCTGCCCACCTGAGGCCCTCTTCTGGGATATCATAGAATGTGCCCATCAGCTCTTAGGCTACCTTAATTCTAAGCTGGAAAATTCAGAAGGCCCAGCTTGGTGGTACATACTTGTAGTCACAGAACTAGAGAGGCTGAGGATACAGGATAGAGAGTTTGAGGCCAACCTGGACCTACACAGTGAGATCTGCTCTCAAAAGACCTGAAGATCATGGTGTAAAGCCAGCCCAGGCAGGAAATTCTTATTTCCTACAAAACACCAGAAAACTGGGCTGGGAAGGTGGCTCAGTGGTAGAGCGCTTGCCTTGCATGCATAAGGCCCTGGGTTCGATTCCTCAGCACCACATACACAGAAAAAGCCAGAAGTGGCGCTGTGGCTCAAGTGGTAGAGCTCTAGCCTTGAGCTGAAGAGGTGAGGGACAGTGCCCAGGCCCTGAGTTCAGGCCCCACGACCACCACCAGCAACAATAAAACCACCAGAAAACTATGAATGGAGCTATGGCTCAAAGTGGTAGAGCGCCAGCCTTGAGCGAAAGAAGCTCAAGGACAGCAACTAGGACCTGAGTTCAAGCCCCAGTTTTTAAAAAAGAAAAAAGAAAGCAAGAAACCTTGATAGAGTTGGAAAACAACTGAAGAACATATGTGTGTGTGTGTGTGTGTGTGTGTGTGTGTGTGTGTGTGTATTATATATGTATAATATGTACCATACCCTCAGTTGTGGTATATATATATATAATATATGATACATCAGATATATATGACAATATATTTTGTCATATATATAGCCATAACCTATTGGAATAAATAGGACAGAATCATTTAGCTAGACTGAGGAAACATGTATGTTTCCTCCTATATATATATAATACATATTCTATATGTAGATATTATATATCATCACTATGACGCCTTTCCTTGTGTTATCTGCCTGTGGCTCTTGCTCAGCAGTAGTCTTGGATCAGCTGTAAGCTCCTCTAATTCCTCCCCACACCATCCCTTGTAGCATGCTGTCTTCTTTCTGACCCTCCTGAGGAGACATTTTTGTGGATCTACAGAAGTTTGAGTTTTTGCCTTTTTTGGGGTGTGTGTGTGCTGGAACTGGGGCTTGAACTCGGGGCCTTTCGCTCTACCTTGCCATTTCCACCCAAGGCTGGTGCTCTACCACTCCAATCACTTCCTCACCCCCGGCTTTTCTGCTGGCTTCTTGGACTTGTCTGCCGGGGCTGGCTTCAAATTGGGATCCTCAGCTCTCAGCCTCCCGAGCAGCTAGGATGACAAGTGAGCTGCCAGTGCCTGGCCTTGGGCTGGCCTCCGTGTTACACATGGCTTGCTTTCCTGTGCCTCTCACAGACATAATTAATCGATCCTGCAATGAACTACCCAATGTGTGTTTCCCGGCCCAGTCTACACCCAGGGAGGCAGGAACCGCGACTCTCTCCTTTGCTTCTGTATATCTGCTCACCGATGCAGTGTTATGCACCTAGTAGGACAGTACAGCACATGGTAGGACATACAGAAACAGTTCTTGTATCCCAATGCAGGTCACTTCAGTGTTCTTTTCCTTAGGGAAACTGAGTCTTTGAGAACTTCCAGACAGTTAGTTAGCTTTAGGGAAAAAGCTTTAGTGATTCCTATTTCGGCCACACATGCTGATTTCTTCCTTCCATTGGAATAAAAATAGTAGATTTTATGTTAAGTCAGCAACCTTTGATCCATTTTTCAGTGTATTCCTCTTTTACCAGGAAGTTATTTCTGGTAAGTTTGCCTTTTTTAAACTCCCTGTTAGAGGTTCAGAACACCAGTACACATGCTGGCAGGAAGCACCATGAAGAGTTGACCTAACTCAAGGATTTTAACTTTATCTACATTTATATGTGCCCTGAGAAGAGCAAAGTCACATGCAAGTAACTCCAGAGATGGCGTTGGTCAAATGATGAGATTAGATGTAAAAAGTATGATGGCTGAGCTCACTGGCTGAGCACCGAACCATACCGTATAAACAACATCAGAGAAAGAAAAATGAATGCTAATGACTGAAACTACCACCTCAGTTTCTGGGGTAAATAGAGTAGACTTATGTTATCTAGCTAGACTGAGGAAACATGTTTACATATAATTAGTATTCATAATATAATCATGATCATTAATATTGATCATATAATTCATATTTATACGTAAGTGTCTGTGGAATGCAGATCACTGTGCATGCCAATATTGGTTCCAACAGGATCAGTGGAGGGACAGAGATACCCCCCTCCCTTCCAACCTTGACTTCAGGTTTTAGGAAAGATGACTGTGTATGTTTGAAGATTCACCAAGATTCACTCATGGTTAACACTTTGCACGAGAAGTCTGGAGTTAGCGGTTGAGCCAGGAAGCAGTCCTGACTTAGATGACTCAGGAAGAGGGCAGTAGCAATGGGACTTGTTCTGCTCCATGAGTCTGAGGACTAAACTACTCAGAAAAGAATCGCATTGTGGCCCAGGACTTTATGGTCTAGAGTGCAGGGCCTGCTTCTAGTAGGAGCCCTAGGTGGGAAGGCCCCTGCATGTGGTGAACTTGTTGGGTAGCTCCCCTGCCTTCTCTTCTGCCAGGAGGGTTCTGGCTCTCTGCACCTGTGAGCCAAGTTAAGCTGACCCCTGGCATACGTACCAGCACTTCCTCTACAGGACCATCTTGAATCCAGCCTTTAAAACAGCAATCGTTTCCTCCATCTCTCTTCTTTCTGTCATTCTGTTCTTTCTGTGGCTACGCCGCACTGCTCTGCTACACCTCCGATGATCAGCTATGCTTAGTTAAGTTGGAGGCTGGCTTTCCTCAAGACCAGTGGGACCCAGACCAAAAGTAATGGTGAGCAGAAGAGGAGGAGAGTCGATTTGTGTCATCATTAACGCATAGTCTAGTCTTTATGGCTGACGATTAGCCCTGAGGCCAGCTCAGGATCGAATCAATGTCCTCATGGAGACAAGAAAGCAGGTGCTCAGGGAGGTCTGGCTCTGCTCCCCACCGTCCAGATCTGGTGGACCTGTGGACAGACCACCTCTGCCCTGCCCTCCACCCACAGCCGATCAGCCTCCGCCTCTCCCCTGTCCTCCACAGCTCCAGCCTCCGCCTCTGCCCTGTCCTCCACAGCTCCAGCCTCCGCCTCTGCCCTGTCCACCCACAGCTCCAGCCTCCGCCTCTGCCCTGTCCTCCACAGCTCCAGCCTCCGCCTCTCCCCTGTCCTCCACAGCTCCAGCCTCCACCTCTCCCCTGTCCTCCACAGCTCCAGCCTCCGCCTCTGCCCTGTCCTCTACAGCTCCAGCCTCCACCTCTGCCCTGTCCACCCACAGCTCCAGCCTCCGCCTCTGCCCTGTCCCCCACCCACAGCTCCAGCCTCCGCCTCTGCCCTGTCCTCCACAGCTCCAGCCTCCGCCTCTGTCCTGTCCACCCACAGCTCCAGCCTCTGCCTCTGCCCTGTCCCCCACCCACAGCTCCAACCTCCGCCTCTGCCCTGTCCTCCACAGCTCCAGCCTCCGCCTCTGCCCTGTCCCCCACCCACAGCTCCAGCCTCTGGAGATTTAAGCTGCACCTGGCGGGTCGGCCTCCCCGCTTCGGGCCGGGCTGTGGGCGGGGCTGTGGGCGGGGCTGTGAGGCAGGGGCGGGGCTGTGGGCGGGGCTGTGAGGCGGGGGCGGGGCTGTGAGGCAGGGGCGGGGCTGTGGGCAGGGCTGGGAGGCAGGGCCGGGGCTGTGGGCAGGGGCTGGGCTGTGGGCGGGGCTGGGAGGCGGGGGCGGGGCTGGGAGGCAGGGCCGGGGCTGTGGGCAGGGGCTGGGCTGTGGGCGGGGCTGGGAGGCGGGGGCGGGGCTGGGAGGCGGGGGCGGGGCTGTGGGCAGGGGCTGGGCTGTGGGCGGGGCTGGGAGGCGGGGGTGGGGCTGGGAGGCAGGGGCGGGGCTGTGGGCAGGGGCGGGGCTGTGGGCGGGGCTGGGAGGCGGGGGCGGGGCTGGGAGGCAGGGGCGGGGCTGTGGGTGAGGGCGGGGCCTCGGCCTGGACACCCCGCCCTCAGCGCCACCGGGCCCGAGCTCGGGGTGCGGCCGTGTCCTGCCCGCGCCGGCCTCCGCGCCCGGCCCAGGGTGCGCATGCGCGCACGTGCGCGCTTCCTCCGCCCTGACCCGCCCTCCGCCCCGGCCCCCAGGGTCCCGCTGGAAGGCCATGACGAACCTGGAGAAGCAGCCGTACTACGAGGAGCAGGCGCGGCTGAGCAAGCAGCACCTGGAGAAGTACCCGGACTACAAGTACAAGCCGCGGCCCAAGCGCACCTGCCTGGTGGACGGCAAGAAGCTGCGCATCGGCGAGTACAAGGCCATCATGCGCAACCGGCGCCAGGAGATGCGACAGTACTTCAGCGTCGGGTGCGCATGCGCGGCGAGGGGCAGGGGGGCGGGACAGGGGCGGGGCCCGGGGAGAGGGGGCGGGGCGTGAGGCGGGGGTGACGCAGGGAGAGGGGGCGGGGCCTACGGAGAAGGGGCGGGGCGCGAGGCAGGGGGTGACGCAGGGAGAAGGGGCGGGGCGCGAGGCGAGGGGTGACGCAGGAGGGGCGGGGCCTGTGGAGAAGGGGCGGGGCGCGAGGCAGGAGGTGACGCAGGGAGAAGGGGCGGGGCGCGAGGCAGGAGGTGACGCAGGGAGAAGGGGCGGGGCGCGAGGCAGGAGGTGACGCAGGGAGAAGGGGCGGGGCGCGAGGCAGGAGGTGACGCAGGGAGAAGGGGCGGGGCGCGAGGCAGGAGGTGACGCAGGGAGAAGGGGCAGGGTGCGAGGCAGGAGGTGACGCAGGGAGAAGGGGCGGGGCGCGAGGCAGGAGGTGACGCAGGGAGAAGGGGCGGGGCGCGAGGCAGGAGGTGACGCAGGGAGAAGGGGCGGGGCGCGAGGCAGGAGGTGACGCAGGGAGAAGGGGCGGGGCGCGAGGCAGGGGTGACGCAGGGAGAGGGGCGGGGCTTGTGGAGAAGGGGCGGGGCCCGCGGCGGGGGCGGGGCTCTGGGCCCCACCTGACCGGCCAGAGGGCCGCGGGGCGGACCATCAGACACTACACACATGCGCACACGCGTGTGCACGCACGGGCCTGCTGCCGTCCTCTGCGCAGAGCTGGCTACGCAGCCACCCGACTGGTGCGTGTGTGCGTGTGTGCATCACAGGCGTGCGCACTCACACGTGGAGAACAGCGTGCCTGTGCGTGTGGATCACAGGCGTGCGCACTTACACTCATTCATGTGAACAGAGTGCGTGTGCGCGTGTGGATCACAGGCATGCGCACTCACACGAACACTGCTTGCGCAGGTGTTAGGTGTGTGACGATAGACATGGGGATGTGTATACACGCTGGCACACTGTGCGTGCTTACGCATGTGTAGATCATAGATCTGTGCGCGCAGACGCACTCACGCGCGCGCATGCGCATGCCCAGACACACGCACGTGCCCCGCCCGGCCCGGCCCGGGAGGGCACAGGCCCCGCCGGTCCGGTGTGAGCTGGGCGGCCTCGCCGCTCTGACACGCACGTGCTGGGCACGCGGGCCGCCTTCCCGCGATGATCTACATAGACAGACGGGGAGAGGCGGAGAAAGAAAGCGAGAAGCCAAAGGTGGGCTGAGCGCGCCTGCGCACTGATGCCGTCCTGGCAGGCGGCGCCTGCGCACTGGAGCGGCTCCTGCGGTCCGGGCCCCAGGCGCCTGCGCACTGATGCCGTCCTGGCGGGTGGCGCCTGCGCACTGGGCTGGTGCGGTCCGGGCCCGAGGCGCCTGCGCACTGGTGGGATCCCGGCCGGCGGCGCCTGCGCACTGGTGGGGTCCCGGCCGGCGGCGCCTGCGCACTGGTGGGGTCCCGGCCGGCGGCGCCTGCGCACTGGTGCCGTCCGGCCGGCGGCGCTCCCCCGCGCCTGCGCGCACCCGCGCCCGCGCCCGCGCTGACCGCCGCCCCTCCCGCCCGCAGGCAGCAGCCCGCGCTCCCGCTGGCGCCCGCGGGCGTGGTGTACCCCGGCGCCCTGGCCGTGGCCGGCCTGCCCTCGCCGCACCTGCCGTCCGAGCCGTCGAGCGTGTCGTCCAGCCCCGAGCCCGGGCCGCCGGGCGTGGCGGGCGGCCCCGGCCCCGGCCCCGCCGAGCCCCGCGCCGCGCTCAAGGAGGAGCTGCTGCGGCCCGACGAGCTCAACGGCGACGCCTACGACGACTTCGACGACGACGACGACGACCCCGACGTGGACTTCGGCAGCGACAGCGAGCACGCGCTGGCCGGGCCGGCCAACTGATGGGGCGGGGCCCGGGCGCCGGGCGGGACGCGGGCGCGGGGTGCGGTGCGGGGTGCGGCGGGGTGCGGCGGGGCGCGGCCGGGCCCCGACGGCGGCGGCGGCGGCGCGGACAACCATTCACACCCGAGTCTAACCTAGCCGAGACTTCACCCCCTCCCCCGCGAGGGCGCCGACGGAGGACAAACACCGACCGACCGACCGACCGACAGACAGACCCGCCACCGACCCGGACCAGCGGCGGCGCGAGACGGAAATAAGCTATGGGTAAAACACACACACACAAACTACAAAAACCAGAAACAATGCCAGTAACTTCAGCTGCTCCGCCAGGCGCTGAACCCGACCCGTCGACTCGTCCGTGTGGATCCTCGCCGTGTGTGTCCTCCTCCCTCCCTCCCCCTCCTCCCCCTCCTCCTCCCCCCTCCCCCTCCTCCCCCTCCTCCTCCCCCCTCCCCCTTCCTCCCCCTCCTCCCCCTCCCCCTCCTCCCCCTCCTCCCCCCTTCCTCCCCCCTCCCCCCTTCCTCCCCCTCCCCCTCCTCCCCCTCCTCCCCCTCCTCTTCCTCCCTCTCCTCCTCCTCCTCCCCCTGCTCCCCTCCCCCTCCTCCTCCTACTCCCCCCCTCCCCCTCCTCCCCCTCCTCCCCCCCTTCCTCCCCCCTCCCCCCCTTCCTCCCCCTCCTCCTCCCCCTCCTCCCCCTCCTCCCCCTCCTCCTCCTCCCCTCCCCCTCCTCTTCCTCCTACCCCTCCCCCTCCTCCCCCCCTCCCTCTCCTCCCCCTCCCCCTCCTCCCCCCCTTTCTCCCCCCTCCCCCCCTTCCTCCCCCTCCTCCTCCCCCTCCCCCCCTCCTCCCCCTCCTCCTCCCCCTCCTCCTCCTCCCCTCCCCCTCCTCTTCCTCCTACCCCTCCCCCTCCTCCCCCCTCCCTCTCCTCCCCTTCCTCCCCCTCCTCCTTCTCTTCCTCCTCCTCTCTTCCTCCTCCCCTCTTCCTCCTCCCCCTTCCCTTCCCCCCCTTCTCCTCCTCTTCCTCTTTCTTTCTTTTTTTTTTAAGGAAAAAAAAATAAACTCTATGGCTGTTTGTTCTACGACGTTCTAGAAACTCTCACTCAGGTACACAGTGCCAGCAAGTGGCTTCGTGAATGTGTTCTCCTTTCCGTGGTGGCGGCGGCTCCAGGCCGCGGTCTCTTCCTCTAAGGAAACGCGCGCATCTGGTGCGTCCGTGTGTCCATCTTCCCGGGTGGCGAGTCCGGCTGCAGAGGGGACCCCCCTTCTTTCATTGTTTCTTGTTGTTTTTTCTTTCCTCCCTTTCTTCTTTTCTTTTCCTTCCCTGGCCCCTGGGTGACGGTTTTTGCTTTTTTTTTTTCTTCCATTGTTGGTGGTTCTGGCAATGCACCCGACAGGAAAAAATCCAACCAAGGGAAGACGGATCTCTCTTGGCTGTGCTGCGCCCCTGCCCGTCTCTGAGCCTCCAAGACGGAGGACCAGGAGAAGGAGGCCAGGCTAGGCCTCCGGGCCCCCCACCACAGGCCCAGGCCTGGCCCCCCCACCACAGGCCTGGTCCCCCCCACAGGCCCAGGCCTGGCCCCCCCCCACCACAGGCATAGGCCTGGTCCCCCCCACCACAGGCCCAGGCCTGGCCCCCCCACCGCAGGCATAGGCCCCTCCCCACAGGCCCAGGCCTGGCCCCTCCCCACAGGCCCAGGCCTGGCCCCCCACCGCAGGCCTGGCCCCCCCCACCACAGGCCCAGGCCTGGCCCCCCACCGCAGGCCTGGCCCCCCCACAGGCCCAGGCCTGGCCCCCCACCGCCCTGCTGCTTGCCTTCCCCCGTCCCCCTCCTCTCCCCCCCTTCCCTCCTCTCTCCTGTGTGTGCGAGCTCCTCTTGGGTTTCTTGAGTTAGGACCGTGTGAGATCTCAGACAATCCCTTGGAAAAAAAAAATAATAACTCCAACAAGAGACTGAAACCTACCAGCAGCTGGTGCGGCTGACCTGCTCTTCTGCTCACGATTCTCTTTTTATTTTTTAAATGGAAACTATAGGTGCTGTTCTCAGGTGAAGAGAGAGAGATTAAGAAATGTAGAGAAGAGACTATTTTCTGACCTTGGGTTTTCTGTGTGTGTACGTTCGTATGTGTGTGATTTACGGTACTGAATAAGATAAGGCGAACCCCTTGTGAGCGAAATGCATAGCTAGGGATGAAATCCCAGAACCCCCACCCACCCCGCACCCCCTGGTCTAGACCGACCCTTGACCTTGACTTTTGCACTTCGAAGGACAACCAAGCGATAGGGCTCAGACATTGTGTTTTTTAGGTTTCTAAGATGAACATGCTTTGGTTATTGGATGGATGACACACAGACACACACACACTTGGCCCTGTAAAATAGAGGTGTGTTTTGTGTAACAAGAAAGCTACTAGCAAACTTCCCCGCTCCCCCAGACAGACAATAATGTTTGCTACTCAGTGATTTGTCGTTGTTGTTGTTGTTGTTGTTGTCTGGGTTTATTTGTTTCCTTTGGTTCCCCGCCTCCCACCCCATTGATACTGCAAAAGACAGCCATCCTTGCACTCCCCCACGTCTGTCCCCCCCCCACCATTTCCCACCGGCAGAACTGGGGGCTCCTGCCCCCCCAACACTGGCAGTCCAGGGAAGGACTGAGCTTTGGTTTCAGGAGGAGGAGTTTCATCTTTCTAGGACAGGAGGCCGAGGCCTCCAGCCTTTTCACAAGCCGGAGGCCAAGTGTTTCTCATGTCGTTAAAACAACCAAGCCAGGGTTTGATGGAAAGGCACTGCACCCCAGCCACGTGGGGCCTGATGGAAAGGCACTGCACCCCAGCCACGTGGGGCCTGTTGGAGCCCCTCAGCCCCGACCACCACCGTCACTCCCCCTGCCTTTCTGGTGTCAGCAGAGCAGGTGCAGGTGCTTGGGCACGTGAAGGTGATAGCAGGGTCCGTAAGAAGCTCCCTGTGAAATGGCGTCAGGTCACCTGCCATCATCATTGGTGTTCTAGGATTTCACGGTATAATAAATACCCCCCCCAACCAGCCGCTGCAAGGATGTGCTATCCCACCCCCCACCTCCCACCAGACACCCCCACCCCACCCCGGAGTTTGGATTGTTCACCTCTGAATAAGCAACAACAACAACAACACAGACACACACCCCTCCCTCTCTGTCCTGACTGTTCCTCTCTCAGAAGACTCCATGTGGGGTTCGGCTTCCAGGGGCGCCGTCATTCTATTCTGCATGTCAGAGGTTTGTTTGGGGTTTTTCTGTTTTCAACGACTGTATTTTCATTTGAACTGCCTCTTTTTTTTGTTAGTGTTGTGATGATGAAGATGATGATGACGATAAAATAATAATAGTAATAATGATAATAATAATAATAATGGTCAGCTGTTCCCAGATTAGTAAGTTATGTATAATTTATTTTATCTCTCCCTTTCTATTTTATTCTGCGCCGATTTGGAAGGATAGCCAATAAGCTGTTAGATATTTAAAACTAATTTCTAGCCCCAACACGCATACACACACACACACACACATATATTTACATACATATACACCCGTGTGTGTGACACACATACACACATATTTACCCTCTCAGTTCATCTTCCTCTATCCATAACTCCACTCACCATTGATAAACAAAAACCATTTGGGCCCGACAGTGTTACTCACTCCTGGTGTTTAATAACGAAGGAGTGTGTGTATAGGAAGGTCACGTTAACTTGGAGCTAACTTAAATTCTCGTCACTTATTTTGATTACTTAATTGCTACAGTCATGTAGAACTCATTTGTTTTAAGCACTCTGAATAAGGACAAAAGAAAACCCCGTTGCTTTTATATCATTATTATGTACAATATAGAAGCACGTGTTTTTTTAACCATTGTCCAGTCCTCGTTCACACCTTTCTCCTGGCTTGTGGGTTCACCTTTCGTGTCTCCTGGACACTGAACTCTTCCTCGTGTCAGAAAGATGCGTTGTTTTCATGGTTTGGACCCTACCTAAGAGTACTTTGTTTTAGCTCCAGGAATATTCCCCTGAAGGCATTCACGCCCCAAACCTGCTCTAACGCACCAGCGAATTAACTCAACAATCAACAACCACCAAAAGAGAAAAGCACTACTTGCTCTTTTTTTTTCTTTTTCTTTCTGCTTTTTGGGTTATTTTGTTTCAACTGAAAGGTGAACATGAAATTGGTAATGGTGACCTTTAACAGCTAAAACCCAGTGCATCTTACCATGATGTGTATGTCCAAGATGAAACTGTGCATGAATCGAAACACAAAGCAAGCCCAGGGCTTGTCCTGTCTGCTCCTGGGGGGACGGTTCATTCATGGCTGTCAAATTCTCTTTGTCCCAGGAGCCCCCCCTTACCCCACTCCACCCCAGAAAAGTACAGAAGCTAATACTAATAATAATCCTACCAATGCTGAAAGTACAGTTCACTTCCCACAAGGCACTAGAAACAGAACCAAGCTGTGTGAACTTGCCGCCTGTTTTGATAGTGGATGGGTTTATGATTTTTGTAAGGGATCCTCTTTTGTAAGAGATGCTCTTTTTGTGCAAACTCACCCAGAACAACAGCAACAACAACAAGAAAAAAACAGATAAAGTAGCGGAAAGAGTAAGGTCAAAAGATGGAACTTAAACAGTGTCCCTCTCCTTCTTTCTCCCTACCTACCTCTTTATGCCTGTCTGCTCTCTCTTGGACACACACACACGCGCACACACACACCACACACACACACACACACACACACACACACGCAGAGTGAGGAATAATCTTGCCAGAACTCTGATTTTTATGATGATGATCAGTTTCTCTAAAAGTACTTGTTTTGATATAAATCTAAGAGAACATCACTGGAGAAAAATAGACTACCGTTACTCATTTGTAAATTAGCGATAACTTGGCTAGTTGCTACAATCAGATTAAATAAGAACTATACATTTGTACGTTTATATTTCAACTAGTCAAGAGTGCATTTTTAAGTTCCATTTGGCATCTAGCTAAGTTATCCATGCAGGGGCGGGTGGGGGGGGGGGGGGGGAATCTCTCTTGAAGAAGAATTGGCCACAATCAAATCTTCTTGTAATTAGCAAATTTTTAAAAACTGTTCTTTGATGTAAGCAATTTGATTTCTGGAGTAGAATCCTCCCATAATTCACTTCAGGAAAATGATTCCTTAACCCATTTTATGGTCTACTTTCGGACATTTTCATCATCCCCAAGCTGTTAGTGATTCTCAGAAGAAACCTCTTCATTTTCCCACTTAAAGCATCCAAAGTCCTTATACTTTGATTTCTTCTACAGAGTAAATTTTTGAATTGTAAGAAACAACTGTATATTTGCAAACAGGTTTATAAGAAAAATATTTGTCTATCAAGTTAATAGTCAAAATGTATGGGGGCTGCAAGGAACAAAACTCACTTAAAGTGGTTTGGAGAGTTCCGTCTGGTAGGGAGGGAGTAGATGTTTAGCCAGGCTTATACAGTATTTAATTTTAATGTTTTTTTCCCAAGCTGAAGATGACATGTTGGGTTTCCTACTGACTGATTCCTCTCCCCCTCTCCCCCAATGTTTCTGTAACTGGCTCATTAAAACAGTATTTATACAGCTCCATTGGCTTTAAAGGTCTTAGTCTTTCTAATATTTTGGATTTTACATGTAAAATTTAAAAAAAAAATAGAAAAGAGACAATCAAATGCCTGGAGCTTAAAACAAAGTATGTGCAACCTACCATCTCACTTGAAATTTAATAAAATAAATAATTATGTAAATATAACATAGAGTTATAGATTTATATTTTGTTCATAACACATAGTGTAATATAAGTTGTATATTTTCATGTTTTTTGGTTTTATGTTATCATTCATGCCACAATAAAAATAAAACAGGAGTTTATGTACTCTTAAAAAAAATGTGGGTTATCACCCACCTGTTTTTTGGTTTTTGGTTCCTTGTTGTTTTGTTTTGTTTTGCATTCTTTTTTTTTTTCAGTATTACTGCCATGAAAGGCACCAATAAAAACAGCAAATGTGTTCTTACTACACTGTGTTTCCTCTCACAATTCATTCATAGTTTGGGTCTGCAAAGACCAAAAGTTGGGGGAATAATCGTGCTTTCAATAACCCCACGGATGAGTTGATTTCGAACCCAGAGCTCAGGGGTTCGATTTCCCAGTCTCATTATTCGCAGGACAAGCCAGCACCCAGATCTAGCTCCAACCCTCCTTGTACTATTTGAGTCTTGAGTACTTGAATACGCTGGACCCCAATTCAGCCTTGGTTTTGCTATAGCTGGACCAGTGCCATAGAAGAATTCGAATTTTATTCCATTTATGTCTTGAACTCCGAGGAGTAGACATAGCTAAATTGTTTCCTGTTCTGAATTCTACATTCAACATTTGAAGCAAATGTTAAGAAGAAATTATTCCCAGTGGCTGTTTTTGACTGACTTGACATAGTTTTGTCATCGTTTCCCAGGAGAGATTTTGTTAGAATGGTTACTTCATTGGTTGGGTTTTTTTTTTGTGTGTTGTTGTTTAGTTTTGTTTTTGCCAGGCCTGGGACTTGAACTCAGGGCCTGAGCACTGCCCTGAGCTTTTGTTGCTCAAGGCTGGTGCTCTACCACTTGAGCCACAGCTCCACTTCTGGTTTTCTGGTGGTTCATTACAGAAAAGAACCTCCCACACTTTCCTGCCCAGATTGGCTTTGAACAGCGATCCTCAGATCTCAGCCTCCTGAGTAGCTAGGTTTATGGGTGTGAGGCCCCTGGTGCTGGGCAGTTGGTTGAAGCATTTTGTAAATAAAATCATTATTCAGATACTGAGTCAGAAAACACTTTATTCAAGTGAATATGAATTCTACCAGGAGGATTTGTTCTCCCAATTTTGCCCACCATATCCCTAACCAGAATTATCTTACAGTCTTGTGGATGGAGTTCAGAATTCACTGCTGAAAATGGAAGTCTTGAGCCTGAGGAACAGAAGCAAAGTGCAGAGGGACACAAAGCAAGCTTTGCTATCTATGTATTTGCTTCTGATGCGTGAAACAAGCACAAAGTGGGATTATTGACCTCTTCCTCCTGTCTCCTGTTCTGTTATTATTGTTCTGTTTTGTGTGCTGGGCCTGGGGCTTGACCTCAGGGTTGGGGAATCTGTCCCTCACCTGTTTTGCTCAAAACTGGTGGTGCTCTACCACTTGAGCCACACCTCCACTTCCAGGTTTTTGCTTAGTTCATTGGAAATAAGAGTCTCCTGGATTTTCCTGTCTGGCCTGGCTTTGAACTATGATCCTCCGATCTCAGCCTCCGTAGTAGTTAGGATTACGGGCAGGCACCACTAGCCCTGGGCTTCGTCAAATTCTGTAGCTCCTGTGGCCTACGACACTAATACTTTAACTTCAAACCTCTGAAACTCTTGCGGCAGTGATGAGAGACTGGCCAGGCAACTGGCTGTGTCCCTCCATGGGAGAGTCCATCATCAGTTCCATGTCTCCATTACCAACGTCTCAGGGCCTAGTGAGCCTTCACCCCAGCACAGCAGTAGACATCAGGGGCTTAACTGGAAAGGTAGATTCATAAAGCCACAACCCAACTCATACTGGAAAGAAGGGAGGCTGGGAAGGGTAGACATTCTGTAAAGATTCATCTCAGACCACCTAGCGCTGCGGTAGTCATAGATATGATGCTAAATCACTTTAGCAAACATTGTCAGGATATACTCTGTGTGTGTGTGTGTGTGTGTGTGTGTGTGTGTGTGTGTGTGTGTATGGGTGTGAGTGTGGATGTGGGGAATCTGATGTGTTTCTTAGCAAAGTAAGCAACCACCATCCCGCCAAATAAATTTGACTTTATTTTGTCCTGTGCGTATTTCAATTAAGAAACATTCATTTGAGGCCTTTTGTTTATTTTTTTTGAATGTTTAAATCTAATATAATAGTAAATTACGTTTCTCTTACTATTGCCTTGGACAGCTAAAAAAGTACTGGCAATAGTGAACATATATATATATATAGATGTGTGTGTATATATATATATATATATATATATATATACACACACATCTATATACATATATATATGTATATATGTATTCCCCCGCCCCCAAATCTCAATCCATTTGATTTCTGAATTAAAGGTGGTTTACGAAAATAATCCAATTTATTTTCTTGAGCTATTACAGCAGTCTAATAGCTAACAGAGAAGACGGGTTTTAGAAGTAAGCACTGTAATTAGTGTGTGTAATGTATGCAATAGTATTACTGAAAGACATTCATTAAAATAGTTCTGTTTTCTTAAGCAATCCAAACATCTGTCTTGCAATTTTAGTGGGGTTTTTTTTCTTTTTCTTTTTCTTTTTTGCTGATTTGCTTAGCAAACTGATTTTCACCACAGAGAATGAATCAGTTCAGCTCTGATCACAATATGTCATCATTTTTCAATTAGTCAGATTGAGACACATGAGATTTTTCTTCCTTCCCATATTGGCAGTTTTTAAAGGATGCAAACAAATATGGAATGGTACTTTATTGCAACTCAAAATATAACCAAGAGGACAAAAGTGATGCTATCATTGATGTCTCTACTGATCGAACTGAAAACAAACAAACAACAACAACAACAAAAACCGAACTACCAGAATAATTGTAGGAATTCACTAGGCATAAGCAAACACCACTGTTTTGTACCACTGCCTGTCCAATTATTGAATTTCAGAATCTGGAAAGCAATCCTCATTATACAGGAACTGTAAAATATATTTGAAATAAAGCCTTTGTTTATATAAAATCGCTTGTGACTTTTCTTTCCATAAATAGAAGGAGGGAGAGTCTATAAGCCCCATCCTAGCATGCTCACCAACAACAAAGCCTAACATTGCTCAGCTTTATCCACGTTGACCACCTGTAACCATCAATTTTGCTTGTGTTCTAACCCGCAGACAACCATTAAACACACTGTGGTTATATAAAGTCCTATTTCCTCCACACTACAGTCTTTACTTCTAGACCCTAACACGAGGGCCTAGACCCTAGACCCTAATGAGGACCAGTCCTCAATGGCACCATATAAGGGTGGAATTCATCATCTAGAAGTTATCAGGAGACCTTTTACCATAGAAAGGAGATTGAAGTTGTTCGTGGTATTAGGACACAGATACGAACAAGAGATTTTCCCCCCCCAATCTGGGGTCATGAACTCAGGGTCTGGGTGCTGTCCCTGAGTTATTCTGGCTCAAGGCTAATGCTCTACCTTGAGCCACAGCTCCACTTCCAACTTTCTCATGGTTCGTTGGAGATAAGAGTCTCACAGATTTTCCTGCTCGGGCTGGCCTTGAACCGAGATCCTCAGATCTCAGCCTTCTGATTAGCTAGGATTATAGGCATGCGCCACTGGTGCCTGGCAAACTACACATGTCGGAGAAAGAATTTTTTGACTGCCCCTCTTAAAAAATTATCAATTTCTTCTGTACCCACCAATTCCATCTGTAGGTAAGCTTCCATACGCTAGCCTGTCACATCGCCTGCACCTCCATCTCCTAGTTACAAAGTCATCTGATGGAGATTTTTCCACTTCCTATTGTCAGAATCAAAGCTTTGAAAAGTTCCCTTCGTGTTTCAGATACATCCAGATTCGTCAGCTTAGATTGCACACTTTAAGAGAGCATCGGACATTCGACACTTTCCAAGTAAACTTAAATACCCAAAGTCTGGGCTGCACCATGGTTTGATAGCTAGACATTTTTTAGAAACCTAAACATGCAAGGTACCTAAGGTTGGGTGGGGCTTAAGTGGCAGAGCACCAGCATTGAAAGAGCCAAGCCAGAGCACAGGCTTTGAGTTCAAGCCCCAGTACTGGCATTAACAACAACAACAACAACAATAAATGTTACTGAAAATGAATGATAAGGAAAAAGGACCCCATGAGGCTGTATTATCAGTGACTTAATGACTCAATACTTGGCAAACATTAAATGAATGATGCTCATCTGACCTATCTGACAAAGTTCTTGAGTTTTGACAAAATCTGTGAGTCTTTGGCACCCTAGGCATATTAGCCTTACGGCTTTTCAGCCATGTCCAAAATATGATATGATTTAGGAAAATAACAAATACAATGTTACCACCATGATGAACACATATAAAATTAATAGACAAAAGAGGAAACAGTAAAATAATTGTGCATAGTCCCCTATTCTACAAACACATACTGAAATGTGGGTACATAAATATTCATATACATGTACACACAGGTGTACATGTATATTCCTCTGATTTCTCTGTGGGTGTGTGTGTTTACTGACCACTAAAAGACTCTAATCACTAAATTAAAAAAATAAACAGCTCATATTTTAATAACATTCAAGGTAAAGAAGATGGATTTATGGATCAGGGAATTTTTTATTTTGTACTCATACTGGGGCTTGAACTAAGGACCTCACGGTCTTGCTTGGCCTTTTCTCTCAAAGATGGCACCCAACCAACTTGAGCTACAGCTTCGTTTCCAGGGATAAGGAAATTCTTGTAGCATCGTGGAAAGAAAGTCATGTTTATCATGAGAATCCCAACTGACAGATGGATTTCACGAAGGGATGAGAAACAATGTAAGAACCATGTTTTGGGAAGAAGATTTGCTGTGATAGTGTGTTTCATGGATGTGTCTGCTAGCATCCTTCAGGGGAATCTCAGACAGACAGTGCTCTCTTAGGGGTCACAGAGAGGGTATATCTATCTATCTATCTATCTATCTATCTATCTATCTATCTATCTATCTATCTATCTGGAGATACCTGGATATATAGATTATAAGGATTTACAAGGATAAAGCTAGAGTCATTACTATTATGATGAATATATACCACATCCCAAAGACTGGCTTCTTTGTGAGCTACGGACATGCTTCAGATTGGCTTTTAATTGTGCTATGTTCTGCCTTAGGATAGCATTGTGCCCCTCAAAATACAGAAGAGAGAATTAACGCTTCTCCTTTCAAAGTTTATCACGTGAGAGAAAATAACACCAACACACATTCAGCAACCAAATAATATGGGCATATGATTCCTGAGCCATAAACAACCAGGGATACAGGATCTCAGATGAAATTGGGAATTATCTTACTATAGCATAGAGTAGGTAGCAAACAGCCAAATACCCACTGAAACTATAAGAGCTGGAATAAATTACATATACCTATATATATATTTATACGCACATACACACACATATACACACATATATACATACATTATGTACATACATGTGAGTGTGATGGTACTAGAGCTTAAACTCAAGGCCTTGTGATCTCTTTAGGTTCTACTTACAGCTTTTGACTGGTTAACTAGAGATAAGAATCTCACTGGCTTTCCTGCCTGAGCTGCCTTTGAACCGTGATCTTCAGATCTCGGCCTCTTGACTAACTAAGATTACAGGCAGGAGCTAGGACATTGGGCCACCAACTTGTGTTTTACAAAGGCAATCTATAGGAAGAAACGAAGGGCTTGATCCACTACAGCAAACCAAGCATCCATTCAAGGCAAAGCCAGTGAGGCGGCCATTTTGTATGTAGCAAAGGTACAAAGCGAATTCTGGGTATTATCACGAAATAAACGTTTAACAACTTCTGGGGAGCAGAAAACGAGCCAACAGTTGTATGAACCAGAGAGGACACACTAGAGAGACCGGAAGTAAATCAGCGGGGTTTCTCATGGTGTGTCTGATGAGTCTGGAAGCTTCCCAGAATGGTGAGGTTTACAGTATCACGTCGACATTGTCTTTTCCGTGCTTTGGAAATGGAAGAGACCGAATGATGAACCTTCAAGCAGGTAGCTAGTCTCTGGTCTTCACATTTCCCAGAGTGAATTCTGAGGAATAAAACACTAGAAAGGGGAGGAAGGAATCTTGGAAAAGCAACCTGGACTTTCCCATTGCCTTTCATGCTGACAGAGACAAAGATGCCCTAGTCATAAGCAGCAAACTTTGGAGCAGTCACTTCCTGATAGGTAATTAATTGAGTCATCCTAAATGGCCAATCAGACTCCACATACCTAAAATACTAAAAATAATTAAAGTGATCAGTGCATCATCCTAAATGAATATATAATGGAAAGTTTTTGCACTGTGGGATAATTAAATCATGGATTCTTTGTAGTGCTTGGATATAAAATGACTAAGAAAAAAATTCTAACATCAAAATATGCAAAAAGAAACATAGCCCCAAATCATCAGGAAAACAAAAGGTAGAAACAGACTCATAAATGAAATGAACATTGAAGTTAGCCAAAGAAAACATTAATGCAACTAGTCCTAAAGTGATTGAGATAAATTAAAAGTAGCCAAAGTATGTTAAAGGATAAAAGTCTATAAATAATCAGATTAACATAAGGGGGAAAAATCCATTAAGTTACAAAAAGTAAAGCAGTTTAAACAGGTATAGATTTCTCCAAAGAACTATGTACATGCATTAACTGTGAAACATTTTCAAAATTTATAAACCATTATACATCAGGCACTGGTGGCTCACACCTGTAATGACAGCTACTCAGGAGGCTGAGATCTAGAGGGTGAAGGTTTCCTAGCCTGGGCAAGGAAATCCATGAAGTCTCATGGAAGTGGAGCTGTGGCTCAAGTGGTAGAGCGCTAGCCTTGAGCACAAAAGCTCAGAGCAGTGCCCAGGCCCTGAGTTCAAGACCCAGGACAGCCGTTAAAAATCAAAATTGTTGTTTCTCTCCTCAAATCGTCTTCAGTGCCATTTTCTGACTCTACTTCTTTGTGGCAGAATTAAAAAAAATTTTTTTTTGCCTGTTCTTTTAAGCAATGTGTACTTAAAAAACCATTCCTAAAATACAATACTGTGTTTACTCTCTTGTAGTGGTTTTGCTAATTGAAGCAATGAACTCCTGAGAGAGCAGTGAGTTCATCTTTCTGGTGTAATAATTAGCTGAGTAGTTAATTATGTAGAATAAGTGAAATAACTGAAATGTGAGAATGCATGGGTGGAGAACGCTAATATTTCATAGGAATGATTTTGTACCCAGGACATTGTGGTAAGGCGAGAAGTCAGAGAAGCCACATTTAGAAGGATCGGATCTTGGAGTCTTTATTCCAAGGCCAGCAACTGCATGGTGGACTCCTGTCCCAAAGACCAGCAGCCAGCAAAGACACAGTTACAAAGCACTGCTAGGAAACTGAGCCATGAAGGCCAGAGAGGAAAGAAAGAACAAAAACAATACCCACAAACCAGCTCAGCTCCAGTGCAGAGCTGAAGAGGGACACCATGGTGACCAGAGAAGAGCCAGGAGCCCAGAGACAGGACAGGAACACAGACACATGAGGCCTGGTGTCATGGCGCCTGAGTGGGTCCAGGCCTACCTAGGGTCAGGGCAGGGGGCAGGGTCACAGGAAACTCCCAGTCCCAGGCACTGGACTGACAGATTTAGTAGCCTATCATCCAAGTCCCCGCCCCTGCTTCCAGGAATTTGGTTCTGTCCATCACCAGGGAGGCGGGACTCCCCTACCTCCACCATGAAGACAAGATGGCAGACTCCACCATCCACCATGTGCCCAAGATGGCGCTGGCCAGACCTCACATCCCTTCTTCAACATCTGTTTTCTTATTTGCAAGGACAATTGCTTGAAAAATAAATGGGAGGGGTGTTTAACGACATCTGCAGGCTCAGTGGCTAATGGTGAAGAGTGGAAAAGTTCTGGATCATAACTGGATCCAGCCAACTCCAACCTCCAGGTGGAGACTCCTTCTCCCCTACTGGGGGCTCCCATGCAATTCATGGACTTACCTCCCAGTCCCCAAGGTTTGCATCTCTCCTTTAACTCTGCCTCCCTAGATTTAGAGGCCACCTTTAATTCTTTGTTCTCTGGGAAATTAGACATAATTTTAACCATTTTCACACACCCACATACACCTAAACAAACCCTGTTTCCAGAAGCTCCATTATGGAGTCCACGATATGACGTGTGTTTGTGTGTGTAATATTTTTTTTATTTAAAAAAAGATCCAAGAAGGCAATGTTTGTCCTACAAAATTAAGAAGGGATCTGTAAGGGGAGAGAATGTTGAAAGGGGTGTCATAGATCAACAGATGCATTCATTAATGGCAACTCATTGGACAACTGCTTAAAGATAGTCATTTAAGAAAACAAGCCGGCTGCTGGTGGCTCAGGGCTGTCATCCTAGCTACTCAGGAGGCTGAGATCTGAGGGTCATGGTTCAAAGCCAGCCCAGGCAGGAAAGGCCGTGAAACTCTTTATCTCTAATGAACTACTAGGAAACCAGAAGTAGAGCTGTGACTCAGGTGGTAGAGCGCCAGCCTTGAGTGAAAGAGCTCAGGGAGAACGCCCAGGCCCCGAGTTCAAGCCCTGTGACCAACAAAAAAGAAAAGAAAAGAAAAAGATCCAAAGAAAGAGCGTCATCGAAATGGTCACTTTTCTCTGTTGAACACATTCTCTCCATGAGGTTTCAGATACAGTTTTGTCTTTCTTACTTTTCCTTTCTTTCTCCCTCTCTTGCTTTCCTTCCTTCTTTCTTTCTTTCCTTCTCTCCTTCTCTTTTCTTCCTTCCGTCATTCTTTCTTACCTTTATTCCTGCCTACATTCTTCCTTCCTCTCTTTATTTTGTTTCTCCTCTCTCCCATCTTCTTTCCTTCCTTCCTTCCTTCCTTCTTACATTCCTTCCTTCCTTCCTTCCTTCTTTCCTTCCTTCCTCCCTTCCTTCCTTCCTTCCATTCTTTCTTTTCTTTCTTTCCTTTCTATTTTCTTTCTTTTCTTCTTTCTTCCTTCTTATTTTCTTTCTTTCTTCCTTTCTTTCTTCTTTCTTCTTTTCTTCCTATCTTTCTTTCTTCCTTTCTCTTCCTTCTTTTTTCTTTCTTTAACAGCAAGCAGGGAAACATCTGAACGTCTTGCTTTTGCAAGGAAGTTTGCATGTTTTTATACCTTAGTTAATATTCAGTTTCCGTTCATTTCCAGCTTCCACTGAAGAAATGAACTGAAGTGAATTGAATGCTCAAAGGTTCTTTTGTCGCTCCGCTGATAGGAAGGCAAGTGGAGCGTGGGTGGTAGGACGCACTACCTCACCTGCTTTATTGTGCCTGAATAAGAAGGTCAGTATATTATCTTCTCCGGGAGGAGGAAAACGCATAGACAACTTCTCAAATGACAATAAAGACATCTTCTGACAGCCTGATGGAAACAGAGTTAAAACTTTTCTCTTTCTTTTTTCTCCTGGGGCGGGGTGGGGGAATTGGTATTTAAATGACAGATGAAGGTAGATGATGGACAAAATGTATTATTCTCACAGCTTCTTCTAGTTGTGCTTTTTTTCCCCTGAAAGACTATCGCCTTTGAAGACTGAATTCAAATGGTTATAATAACATATCAGTTTATCAATAAGACAAGTAGTGCTGTTCTTTGAAGCACTGTTTTGAAAAAAAAAAAAATCCTTGGGCTTTGTTTCCCGTGATTCAAACACCACAAAAACAAGTAAGAACACTAAACAAAAAAAATAATCTATTTATTTTAAATGTTAATATAATGTTGTTGGATTCCAGTTTGTAGACTGTTCACTTCAAAAATAACAAGGACTGGAAGTGTACAGAATCTTCATGTCTGTATTCTTGATAACTTTACCCGACTAGAAACTGCATTCATCTGAACAAATAATCTTTGAAGAGCTCATTTTAGTCATTGGTAGGGGTCAGAATGTTGGCAAATTGATGGCACATACTGGATATGTCTTCATTTGCATTGTGCTGGATTCCACCAAGAAATTCACAGTTCTACTTCTCTCCTACCAGAATGAATTTAACTCTAAATAGACATTCAGAAAATAGAAGAATATCAGTTGCAGATGTCAAAACCTGTTGGGCATCGGTGGCTCCTGCCTGTCATCCCAGCTACTCAGAAGGCTGAGATCTGAGGATCATGGTTCAAAACCAGCCTGGGCAGGAAGGTCTGTGAGACTGTTATTTCCAATGAATCACCCAAAAGCTGGAAGTGGAGCTGTGGCTCAAGTGAGAGAGCACTGTCCCTAAGCACAAAAGCTCAGGGACCACTCCCAGGTCCTAAATTCAATGCCCAGGACTGTCACCACCCCCTAAAAAAGGAAGAAAAAAGATGTCAAGCCCTTACAATGTAATGACCCAAAAAGAGCTACACATGAGCACTAGTAAATAAATAAATGTTCCTCTGTGGTTTGAAAGTAATATACTGTGGATTGAGGGAAATATAAAATAGGAAGTAATATTGAATGCTCTTCTTGGATTTTCAACAACATATATATATATATATATATATATATATATATACACATACATACATATGTATGTATATATGTATATTTTTAACTAAAGGATAAAATAATGTAGGGTTTCCCCAACTTCCCAGAACAATTGTAATAGCCTGATTAGACATGTCAATACTTCTAAACGTGTGCTTTATAATTTGGTTAACACGTATGCATAGAAATCTTTGCTGGTACTTTTTTCCTCATAAATATTAATAGGCCACGATGCTTGAAGCTTTACAGGCTCAGTGTCTTTCTAGAAGTGACACAGATTTCCATCTCTTCTGCTTCTCGGCCCTCCACGCCATCTCCCCCTTCAGGCAATTGGAGTTCTGCTTTAAGCTCCCGTTGTCTGTGGCTCAGGAAAGATTTCTCTCATTTTGAAAATAAGAAGATTAAAGTTTTCCATCGAAGGAATAAGTAGCCTTTGCTTATGAGAAAGGACTCTACAACCTAATTTCTAAGTCAAGATATATGCAAAACCTTTCCCTTTTATGGGAAAATTCCTAAAGACAGAAACAAAACCAAAAAGAACTCCGATGTGAAAAATCACATGTATGGAAAATAAGGAATAGAATAAGGCAGTAAGAAATAGAATATTCACACTCATATGCTCAAAGACCAGTAACCATTTCTGAGTATGATTTGGGCCTGTGCATATTACTTTTCACACATGTAAAATGATATACAGGGACTTCATGAATGAATGATATTTTCTTCCTGTTAAAAACAAAAACAAACAAACAAACAGAAAACATATCGTAGCCCGGTGCTAGTGGCTCATGCCTGTCACACTAGCTCTCAGAGGTTGAGATCTGAGGATCAAGGTTTGAAACAAGCCTGGGCAGAAAAGTCCATGAGACTCTTATCTCCAATGAACTACTCAGAAAAAGCCAGAAGTGGTGCTGTGGCTCAAGTGGTAGAGTGCTCAGGGACAATACCCAGGTCTTGAGTTCAAGACCTAGGACGGGCAAAAAAAACAAAACACTTTTATGATTCATCTTCCAGAAACTCTCTGGCTTCTCATACAATTAAATTCTCCTTCTTCTAGACACTGGAAGAAAGCAATTCCTACAATACTACAGATCGCTGGTATCATTCAGTCTCACGTTACTGTAATGAAATGCCCAGGCAATTCATTTGTGAATAGAAAACGTTTGTTTGGACTCATGATTCTGTAAGATTTGATCCAAGATTGGCAGCTCCCCACCTCTCTCTCTGGTCATGCTGATTGTCTAGCTTGAACTCAAAGCCTGAGATATGTCCATAAGGTTTGAGTTTGGGTTTGTTTTTCTTTGTCGGTCCTGGGGCTTGAACTCAAGGACCTGGGTGCTGTCCCTGATCAAGGCAGTTCCTACCCTAATTAAATTCCAACCATGATCTTCAGATCTCAGCCTCCTGAGTAACTGGGATGACAGGCGTGAAAATATATTCGTATGACCCCCTTCTCAAGCAACAAACTGGAAATGGTGGTGTGCAGCTATGTTTCTAATTATTGGGAGAAGTAGGTAGGGGATTTTACTCAGAGCCTGGCCCTGGACAAAATCCACAAATCCATATCTTTAAAAATAGTACCTAAGCTTAAAAAGGCTTGGGGGCAATCCCACCTTTGGGCTTTTACCCAAACGATCACAAACAAGGCCATACTAAAGCTACCAGCACAACCATGTTTATTGCAGCATTATTCACCATAGCTAAGATATGGAACCAACCCAGATGCCCCTCAGTAGATGAATGGATCAAGAAAATGTGAAATATATCTTTTTTTTCTATGCCTCCATCAGAAAGAATGACATCACCCCATTTTTTTTGAAAATGGAAAGAGTTGGTAAAAATTATATTAAATGAAGTAAGCCAGGCCCAAAGAAACATAGGTCCCATGGTTTCCCATATCTTCACTAACTAGTACATGTCTAAGACAAGCAGAAAAGGTCAAAAGCAATGTACATATGACCAGATAAGATGATATTAAGCAAAATGAACCCCAAGATAGGGACACAGAGGTTTTATCTTTCTTGCTGTTGTTTTAAATGTACTTATAATGCACTATATGAGAGATCCTGAACCTGGCCTCCCCCATTCCTTCCCTCTCAGGGGTTTGTCTGTATATGGTTCCCTAGGCTCCATCCCCTAAGGGTATGCCCATGCTTTGATTGGTGGAAAGGGGAACCTGTGTTGCGAGGAGTCTTGTGATTGGCTCGGGGATTTGGATGGCTAGGGTTGTAAAGGGCTCATGTGCCTAGATGTGTCCCTTTTTGTTGTTGTTTGTTTCCTCTCCCCCTAGCGCCATGTTGGAGCTGGCCGTGAGTTGCCATTTTCCATCCCTAACTACCTTGGCCTGGGAAACTGAGCTCACACACACACACACACACACACACACACACACACACACACAGTATGGGTGGTAACGCAAGTGTGTACACAGAGTATTGATTGAAATAAGGTCTGAAATAGTGTCATTCCTTAGACAGGCAAAGTCCAAGTGCAACAGAATGAATCACCAGGAAATGGGTGCCTGGAAGGGGTGGGCCACGAACAGGGGAAGAGAGGGAGGATGCAGTGGAGAATACCGTATATATCCTAGAAATCAGGAAGCGCGAGAGCAGGGAGGGGAGGGGAGGGGTGGGGGAGAATATTGGCCATGGGTGAAATGGCTCAAGATGGATTTTGTGCAGACACTGGCGTGGTTCAAGGGCAACGCCTTTGTACAACTACGTAAAGATAATTGAAAGAAACTAACCTACATTTTCCCCTCATTGAATTAAAATGGCAGCTTCCAGAAACTTCTTGTTTCCCATATTTTTTTTCTAGATATAAACTAAACTGTGACCCATAAAACAGACATAAATAAGTCAACATAAGTAAATAGATGAGTAAATGATCTAGTGTTAGGCGGACACCTGGGTGTCTGGAGGGAAGGAACACCTTGCGTGAGCAACAATTATCTCCAAAAAATTTCCAAGAACCCAAGTGAATGCACACCATTGTGTTATTCATACAGTAAAGGAGAATGACGTGTTTTCCTGACTTGCTGCTTCTTAGTATCTCATGGCCATCAGAGAAGTCTCCAGATCATACCTCTCTCCAAATATAAAACATAACACACGATTATAAAACATAAGGAATGGAAAACAGAACACATAGGCCAGGGAAGGGGTTACATTGATCAAATGCATTGTACCCATAAACCCTTGGTACAAGAACTGAAAGATAGATAGAAGATAGATAGATAGATAGATGATAGATAGATAGATAGAGACAGATAGATGGACAGATAGACAGACAGACAGATAGATAGATAGAGACAGATAGATGGACAGATAGACAGATAGATAGATAGAGACAGATAGATGGACAGACAGATAGATAGAGACAGATAGATGGACAGACAGACAGACAGACAGACAGACAGACAGACAGACAGATAGACAGATAGATAGATGATAGATAGATAGAGACAGATAGATGGACAGATAGACAGACAGATAGATAGATAGAGACAGATAGATGGACAGATAGACAGACAGACAGATAGATAGATAGAGACAGATGGACAGAGAGACAGATAGATAGATAGAGACAGATAGATGGACAGACAGACAGACAGACAGACAGACAGACAGACAGGCAGACAGACAGACAGACAGACAGACAGACAGACAGACAGACAGACAGACAGACAGACAGATAGATAGATAGATAGATAGATAGATAGATAGATAGATAGATAGATAGATGGATGGATGATAGGAACAGAACAGGATGGAATGGTGGAAAATAACACATAGAAATAAAAGCCTGGGCAAATCAGAGCATCAGGCAAAAAGTATTCATTTTGACTAAAAGAAATGCTTTCAAAATGATGGACAGAATATTTCAGAGATAATTCATTTTTCTTCAAGAGGTGATAAACTTCACAACTAAAACAAAAGCCTCCTTTCTAGATTATACACAATTTTATTTCATCTCCTAAAAACCCTTGTTTGGCTGGATCAACATGAATGTAAGTGAAACCATTCTGAAAAAAAAAAAAAAACAAATCAATAAATCTTGGAGTCAGTAACTGTAGGTATTTGGAAATATTCAAAAGAACATTTCACAACTTTTAAAGGCCATTATGGTCAAAAAAAATTTTTTTTTTGCTAAATAAAAACGAGCCCTCCAGAAAACACTATTTTAGGGTGGCAAAGTGATAATGAAAGAATGTGCTTAAAATGGACAACAAATATGCCTTTCAAAGCAAAACGATTAAATAGAGACAAGCTGGGGAGCGATCGAAACACAGGGGAGTGTTGAAATTCAGAACAGCTAAACTGGAATCGCGTCGGAAGGGTCTGCCAGCAAAATCAAACTTCTTCCTTTAAAAAAAAATGCATTTTTCCCTGAGAATTCCTACATGTTGGTGACATTTGTGAGTGAGGGCTTACGTGAGCATGCAATCGCACAGAAGCTCTGTACAGCTGATTTAAAAAGAATGCCGTGGTTTACTCTGGTATTTTAAAATGTGCTATCCGCTCCTCGTGTTCTGAATATTTCTGGTCATGGAAATGTGATTTTAACAAGAAGAAGAAGAAGAGTATATTACTTTATGACATTTTAGATCTCAGACATTCCACTTGTCCAAGAAAGCCCAGACAAAGAGGATTAACAAAGGGAAGGGAGGGAGAGAAGGGGAAGAGACGGAAGGGAGAAAATCTAGTCGGGGCTGAATGTGGCTTTTAAATTAGGAATGGGTCTTTGTGAATGGAAAAGAATTCCTTCCTTCCTTCCTTCCTTCCTTCCTACCTTCCCTCTTTTTTCTTTCCTCCTTCCTTCCATCCTTTTTTAAAATTATTATTGTGCTGGTCCTGGGACTTGAACTCAGGACCTGGATGCTGTCCCTCAGCTTTTTGCTCAAACCTAGCACTCTGTCACTTAAGTTACAGCTCCGCTTTGGGCTCTTCATTGGTTCACTGAAAACAAGCGTCTCTTGGACTTTCCTAGCCAGGCTGGCTTTGAACCACAATCCTCAGATCTCAGCGTCCTGAGTAGCTGGGATGACAGGTGTGAGCCACTGGCACCTGGCATATTTACTTCCTGAACTTGAAGGGAATGCTGAGAAGAGGCATTCAGAGACACAGACACACTCAGAGACAAACTCAGACAGACTCAGATAGAATGGTCTTACTCATTTTGTCACAGCTGTCATTGAGTTTGTCTAGATTAACTAAATTTCGCCATTACAGATTCACAGCTTCTGTGGTTTTCATAATTGTATGATTGCTCTCACCTGAACAACATCCTGATCAATAAATTGACAGTACAATAAATTTAAACAATAATGTGAGACACTCAGTACACAATGTACTTGGAGAGAATTCTTTTTTTTAAACGAAGTGGGTGTATCAGAAATTGTAAGAGGAAAATAGTCTGTGATTTTAAAAGCAAAATGCTTTTCCTGGAAGAGATACCACAAACAGGTAAAGAGAAAAGAATAGATTTGGGGAAAAAAACACTTGCAATTCAGAAGTCAATATATAACAATATAGCAAAGTTCTTATTCATTGAGAAAAAAAAAAAGACAATGAATAACGCAGGTAAAATGTATACTAGCTCCTAGGCCAGCAAAGATTAGAAAATTTGCTTGTCAGAAAAAAATAATGCAAATTAGAGATAAAAAATAAACTACCTCCTGGCAACTATGTGGCAAAGCATTTAGAACAGGGCTAAAGCACCAGCCTAGCAAACCGAAGTCATGAGTTCAAACTCTCGTGTGGCCAAAAGAAAAAGACTTAGAAGCCAAGAGCTTGAGGCTCACAGTTCAAAGCCAGCCTGGGCAGGAAAGTCCATGACATTCTTATCTCCAGTGAACCACCAAAAAACCAGAAGTGGAGCTGTGGTTCAAGTAGTAGAGCACCAGTCTTGAGCAAAAAAGCTCAGGGACAGCACCCAGGCCCTGAGTTCAAGCCTCAGAACTGGCACACACACACACAGACACACACACATAATTTCAATAAGAATTTTTCACAAGTTGAACAATTTCACAAGAATTTAATTTTTCTTGCTTTAGTAGATATCACTCACCCTGATTTTGTTTTTGTTTTTGTTGGTCCCAAGGTTTGAACTCAGGGCCTGGGTGCTAAGATCCCTCTGCTCAAATCTAGTGCTCGATCACTTGAGTCCAACAGCTCCACTTCCGGAATTTTGGTGTTTCCCTGGAGATAAGCGTATCACCGATTTTTCTGCTTTGAGCCACCATCGTCGGATCTCAGGCTCTGGAGTAGCTAGGATTACAAGTGTGAGCCACCCCACTACTAAAGTGAGCTACTAAAGTGAGCGATGCATTTCAGTGGGTGACATGAACCCCAACATTGACTTTCATCCCAATATACATGGAATTATTCTTCCAGTGAAGTTTTGTCCCAAAGAGTAAAGACACTTCCTCATGTTTGGGTCCCGTCCTGATTTTGTGTCTCTGCTTTGCGTCAAGCTCTTATGCTTTCAGAGTGGACATGCTTTTAGCCCAGGAAAAGAGCGTAGTCATTTATTATGGTTCAAAGCAGGGTGGGTGTGGGGGGGAGAGGGGAAACTAAAATCTGGCCATGATCTATTAATTTGAACTTGAGGCTGTGGAAAGCGCTCAAGTTTCTATACTATTTATAAAAGAAATTAATCTAAATGATGTAATTTTACATCCTATTTATATCGGGGCTCTTTATGCAACATAAACACAGAACTCTGTGATGTTATTACATGTCATAAATGTCATCATAATTTGTCTTTTACACATCATAAATATCTTAGTTTGTGACATTATTGCACCTTTGGGTGTCTCTTTTCATATTTATGGTAATTACATCAAAGTATTTACTATAATTATGTCATTTGATGAAATTACAGTAATTACTTCAAAAAATGATAGCCCATGACTAATGAATTAAAATAGCATGGAAATTCACATTAAAAATGACATTAAAATAAAGCAAGGAATCTGAGATAGCCCACTAGAGCAAAAAAAAAAAAAATTGTGACTGAGTTTTTAACCTCCAAACTTGACGCTACAAGCCTTTTCCATATGGAAGATTTTATCTTTGTGCGCTGCAATGGCATAGTGAAAATACTGAACCTTTCAGGGCGCTGGGTGGCTCCCGCTGTCATCCCAGCCACTCAGGAGGCTGAGATCGGAGGATCTTAGCTGAAAACTTCATGAGCCTCTTTTCGCATCCAGGAGTGGAGCTGTAACTCAAGTGCTACAGTGTTTGCTTTGAGCACAAAATGCTCAGAGACAGCACATGGGGCTCTGAGTTCAAGCTTCAGGATCAGCACCAGATGAGAGAGAGACAGAGAGAGACAGAGACAGAGAGACAGACAGACAGACAGATAGACAGACAGGCAGGCAGGCAGACAGACAGAGAAACAAAGAGACAGAGAGACAGAGAGAGACAGACAAAGAGGGAGAAGAAGAAAGAGGAGGAGGAGGAGGGGAGGAGGAGGAGGGAGATGGAGAAGGAGGAGGGGAGGGGGAGAAGGAGGGGAGGAGGAAGAAGGGAGGAGGGGAGGAGGAAGGGAAGAGGAGTGTAGGAGGGGGTGGGAGGAGGAGAGGGAGGAGGAGGGGAGGAGGGAGGAGGGAAGGAGGAGGAGGGGGAGGAGGAGGGGAGGAGGAGGAGGAAGAGGAGGGAGGAGGGGAGGAGGAAGAGGAGGAGGAGGGGAGGAGGAGGGGGAGGAGGAGGGGAGGAGGAGGAGGAGGAGGAGGAATATTTATAGCTGCAGAAAAAAACTGTTTTTGGGCAAATAGCATCTACAATTCATGACTCATTTATTGGATAAATATTAAATAGAAGGCTTTACGGAAAATATCATTAACATAGGTAAGATCTCAGTTTCTGCTTTCCAGGTAATTGATATCACAATTAGGAAAGATAAAGTGAAGGATCAGCTCATTAAGACTTGGGAGAGCCTTGATTCCAAAAACTATTTCTTCTCCACGGTCCTTAGATTCCATTTCATCAGCTGGAGAGATGACATTGTTTCTCTTCCTTAATAACATGTCACATGTGCTGGGCATTGATGGCTCCCGCCTGTCATCCCAGCTACTCAGGAGGCTGAGATCTGAGGATCATGGTTTGAAGCCAATCTGAGCAGGAAGTCCATGAGACTCTCATCTCCAATTTATCACCATAAAGCTGGAGCTGTGGCTCAAATAGTAGGATGTCAGCCTTGCGTGAAAAAGCCAAGGGACCACACCCTAGGCCTGAGTTCAAACTCCTGTACTGGCATGCATAGATAGATAGATAGAGAGAGAGAGAGAGAGAGAGAGAGAGAGAGAGAGAGAGAGAGAGAGATTGATGATATAGATAGACAGATGATATAGATAGATAGATGAAATAGATATATGATATAGGTAGATAGATAGATGATAGATAGATACATAGAGACATAGAGAGATAGATGCTAATACATATATACAATGGATAGATTATAAATGGATGGATAGAAAGATGATAAATCAATCAATGGATAGATAGGAAGATGACAGACAGAGATAGATAGATAGATAGATAGACAGACAGACAGACAGACAGACAGACAGACAGACAGACAGACAGACAGACAGACAGACAGATAGATAGATAGATAGATAGATAGATAGACAGATAGACAGACAGACAGACAGACAGACAGACAGACAGACAGACAGACAGACAGACAGACAGACAGATAGATAGATAGATAGATAGATAGATAGATAGATAGATGATATTATTGATAGAGCAATAGAACATGAAATGATTTCACCATCAATTAAGCTTTTGGTTTCACAAAATGTGATATAAATACAACCAGATACAGTTTAATGTGATACATCCTAACAGAACAAAACTACATGGAAAATGGGGGGGGGGGGTGAGCAAGGAAAAATACCCATGGAATCCGCTGTGCAACTCCCCTCAACTGCCCTCAGATTCCGTGGACACTTGATATCATATAGTTAATTTTATGTCCTTAAAATACGAGGTTGCCAGCCAGCATTTCACCCTGAGCTTCAGTAACTTGTCGGGTAGCTGGATATTGGGACTCATTGTCATGTGAGGAACTCATTTCCATCATGGCTTCTCTTTGGGTATTAGAAGTTCTTCATTTTCAGAGAGGGGGGGAAAAAGTGTCCAAAATACGCTTTTCAAAAAAATTATACTTTGTCAAGTCCTTTGTGCACATTTACTACCAAGATTCCTTCACAGGTTACCATGTGGACTTCTATCCAGGAAGAAAATCCAGACATTAGGAATTTCCATTTATAAAAAACTCTCCACTCACTAGTTAATGAGTTGGAGCTAATGAATCGAGACACTAATCATTCTGTATTTTCCCCCTCTTCTCAGTTTTGGGAGAAAGATAAACATACAAGAATTCAACTACATGCTTGTGACTATTATAATCCTGGTCTATTATAAACCTGGTCTGTTCTCGATCCTATAAATCCATACAGGACTATAAACACAAGATTTGCAAACACCCAGCAGCAATTTCTATCTGTGGTATTATTAAAGTAAGTACTTACTACACGGAAAAATTAGTCAGACCTGAAAGGAAAACAAAATAAATGAAACAGAAAGAAACATACCTGTTCTGTTTATTTGGAAAAATCAAAGTTATCCAAACAAAAATATCCTATCCTTTGGCTGAAACCCTGGTTTTAAAATATGTCATTTTCTTTTTCTGTATAGACGTGACTCAGTGAAGATTGTAATTGGAACACTAATTATAAAAGCCTTTTGGATTTTCGGAGTTAACAAAACAAGAAGACGAATGTGGTGCATTTCTCTTGTGTCTGTTTCTGGTTCTTTCCGATATAGAAAGGAGATATAAAGGTTTATGAAACAAAACAACTTTTTTTGGGTTCAGAATGTATCTCAAAACTTGGTTTTCTGTGCAGTTAGAATGATTCACCTTATCGTTCCTCTAGGACTGAGAGTATGTTTCCGTCTCCGTGCTACATTTGTAATGGTCTCTTGGAAGGATGAGATATCAGATATGGAATTTGGTCCCCTTAGGTTATTTGTTTGTATCCAGCTGAAGTTAGCAGTGGCTGAAATTCATAACCATCTGGCAGTTTTTCCATGGCCTCTGTGACAGAGCGTGTGGTCCTCGTTTGGTACACACTAGACAGCTGTCCAGGTCATAAAAATCACAACGATTCTTGGCATAGACTCACCCCCTCTGTTGACAGAACCATCAGACAGGCCAGAGATCGAAGTGGAATAAAGAATGATCTGTCTTCCTCGCATCCAGTGGTCCACTGGCAAACACAGACTCAGTCCTTCTGCATTCTCAGATGGGGGGGCGGAGGGAGGAGATGTGGCTGGCAATTCTCACAGGAAAGATGGAAATAGTTCTAGTAAATACAGCTTCTTGCCCTACAGCTCAAGTCTCTTGATCTCTCTTCTTGCACAAACACAAAATACAATGCAGTGGTTAAACTTTCAAATCATCCCTCTTGAATAACACACACACACACACACACACTCACACTGATTTTATTTAATCCTACCATGTTAAATTCTTTACACCATGCTATGATTTCTGCCAGCCATATCTGTAATGGTGAACACAGCTTGTGGACTTGAGTTAGTCATGGAAACTACTTATTTAAATCCTCCCACGTAGAACAGCCATGCGTGATGCAAAGGATTGTAAGTCAGGATACAGAAAAGATACTTGAACGACCATGTCCATTGCTGCACTATTCACCCTAGTCAATGAATAGAAACAGTCCAATGATCCCGAATGGATGAAATGAATTGAATATTTAAAATGTAGTCTATCCATCTATCATCTACTATCAACTATCAATCTGTTTATGATATATATGATATATAAAAGCATAACATACACATACATGTATGCGTATGTACACACATGTATCTCACGTATCTACACATATATCACATGTGTACATATATGTCACATATATACATATCACATATGAGTGTTTGTATATATATATATATATTACATCATTTGCAGAGAAATAGATGAACCTGGAAAAAAATTATGTTGCGTGAAGTAAGTTAGGCCCAGAGAGACAAACAACACTTTTCTCATATGGGAAGTTAGATCTAATTTATAAATACATTTATAAACATAGCTGGGGTCATATATAGCAAACATATTAACTGAAGGAGGGTATATGCAGGGAAGAATTTCTATGGTGTAACCTCCTTGGAACAACTAACTTACAGACTAATATTCTTCCTCCCTCTTCCTTCCCTTTCCCCTCCTCCCTTCCTCCCTCCCTCCCTCTTTCTCTCTTCCCTCCTTCTCTCTTCCCTCCTTCCCTCCCTCCCTCCCTCCATCCCAGGAAGGAGATTTCTCACAGGAAGCTGAGGCTCTAGATGTTAGGATCTAGGTGAGGTCAAGGGAAGGGGTGTAACAGCAATGGGGAGAGGAAGGGGTATGGGAAGAACACAGCCATGATACTCAATGTCTATGTGTGAAAATGGAAGTAGGAAAGTGGAGGGAGGGGTGTGGTGGGGAGAGATGGGGGAGAGATGGGGGAGGGTGATGTGGACCAAGATGCCTTGCTCTCACACACAGGCATGGTGGATTGAAAACCCTTTGCACCACCTTTTAACGATCATAAAAACACACATACAAATGACTAAGTGCTCTGTGTATGCTGTTGTGGATTCATTTCTTATCTTTCCCTCATATCCTGAGCACGTTAGCTAGGGATCAAATACTCTAACTAGAATAGAAATCTTCTGGCTGTAGCGATGAGATCTCCCCCCCCCCCCCGGCTTGTTTGTTTGCTGATTTTTGCTCCAGTCACGACCATTATCCTTCTTACCTTGATAATTTCAAGGTTTCCAGGAAAGAGCACATTAAAGAGTTGGGGCACCTTTTCCTTCCCAGCAGCCAACTGTTCAGCTTAGCCTACTGTACTCTGACCACAAGCAAAGAGAACCCCATCTTACATCCTCCCAATTCCTCATGGTTACCCAAAACGCTAGCCTGACACTAGTCCTTTATTTATTCATGCATGCATGCATGCATGCATTTAGCTCATCCTGGGGCTTGGACGCAGGGCCTGGGCGCTGTCCCTGAGCTTCTTTGGCTCAAGGCTGGTGCTCTACCACTTGAGCCACAGCTCCACTTCCCATTTTCTGAGTGGTTCCTTGGGTCAATACCAAGCTGCTTTGTTATTATAGCTCTGTGGTAGAGTTTGAGGTCTGGCATACCACCACAGCATTGCTTTTATTACATTGTATTTTGCTTAGAATTGCTTCGGTGCTTTGAGATCTTGCATTGCTCCGTATGAGTTTTGGGATGGTCTTCTCTCTCTCAGTAAAGAACTTCCTTGTTGCATCCTATTTTTAGTCAACGCACCAGACATCATTGAAGAAGGTTTGTAATTTCTCCATCCCGAAAATGCATTCTTTACTACCAGTGTTTTCTTGTTAGCATCTGTCAGGACTAAATGTTCACACACTGGAGTATTGCTCATCAATAACAAGAAATAAAATACAGAGGCAGGCCCTCACATGGCTGAATATATATATAAAGAAAATTTACACTGTGTGAAAGAAGCCATTCATCAGTTCACACACGTTTGGACTGTTCCCAGGACCGGACAACGTGAGTAATGTTGGTCTGAACACACACACAGCTTCTGTGTGAGCGCATGTTTCCATTTCTTTTCAGTGTAGATTATAAACTGCAACTGCTAAATTGTATGTAACTCTGTGTTCAGCTTTTGATGCGCCATTCCTTGCTTTCTGAAAGTATATGAGAGGGCAAATTCTCCACATTTTTCTTTCCTTTCCTTCCTTCCTTCCTTCCTTCCTTCCTTCCTTCCTTCCTTCCTTCCTTCCTTCCTTCTTTCCTTCTTTCCTTCTTTCTTTCTTTCTTTCTTTCTTTCTTCTTTCCTTCCTCCCTCCCTCCCTCCCTCCCTCTCTCCCTTCCTTCCTTCCTTTCTTCCTTCCTTCCTTCCTTCCTTCCTTCTCCCATAGGTCCCTCTCTTTGTTTTTCTTTCTTTCCTTCCTTTCTTCCTTTCTTCTTCCCTCTCCTATTCTCTTCTTTTTTTCTTTCTTTGCTCCCTACTTTCCTTCCCCATTCTTTCTCTTTCTCCTTCCTTCCTTCCTCCCTGCCATTCTCCTTCCTCCCTCCCTTCTTAACTTTCTCTCTTCCTTCCTTCCACCCTCCCTCCTTCCCTTCCTCTCTCTCTTTCCTTCCTTCCTTCTTTCCTCCCTCCTTCCTTCCTCCCTACCTCCCTCCCTTCTTCCCTTCCCTTCCTTCCTTCCTTCCTTCCTCCCTTCCTTCTCTCTCCTTCTTTCCTTCCCTCCCTCCCTCTCTCTCTCTTCTTCTTTTTCTAATTTATGTATTTCTGCCAGGACTAGGCTTGAACTCTTCATGCTTGACTTTTTCACTCATGGCTGATAGGCTACCATTTCAGCCATACCTCCACCTCAGCCCTTTTATTGGTTGATTGGAGATACGAATCTCACAGATTGGCTTTGGACCACAATCCTCAGATCTCAGCCTTCTGAGTAGGAGGGCTTACAAGCATGAGCCACCAGTGCCCAACTCAAATTCTCCACATCTTTAACAACATCTGTCTCGTAGAGTATAGGCAGATATCCTGTTGAGTATACAGCGGGGCCTCCTTGTTTACTTTCTTTAGATTTCTCTGATCATTATTGGTGTGTATTTTATCGCATGTTTGTTAATCATTTGCATTTCTTTGGAGAGCATCTATTTAGAGTCTTTGTTCTTTAAAAAAACATCAAGCTATTTATCATTTTCTTAGGGATACCTTTTACATTCTAGATGTAAGTCTCTTATGAGACACAGAATTGGCAGACATTTTCTCACATTCTGTGAATTGTCACATGCTAATGGCATCGTTTGCCACATGAAAGCTTGAAACATTGAAGATGTTCAGTTTAAAGTTTCCTTTTGTTGGTTGTGCTTTTCATTGCTTCTCCCAAAGTGATGAACATTTCCATGTTTTCTTCCGAATTTTATAGTTGATCTCTTACATTTCTCATATGTAATCTTGTGTTTCATTTGACTTTGATCACACGCTCATATCCTAGAGACTCAGGAGGCTGAGATCTGCGGATTGAGGTTCCAAGCCAGCCCAAGCACAGAAAAGTCCCAGAGACTCTGTCTCTAAAAGAATCAGCACAAAAACTAGTAGAGATGGAGGCTCAAGTGGTAGAGTGGCAGTTGTAAAATCTGATCAAGAACACAGAAGGTCCTGAGTTCAAGCCCCAGTATTGGCACAAATCCTACAAGACAAATAACTTGTTGACATGTATTTTTATTTATTTAATTTTTGTTGTTGTTGTTGTTGTTGTTGGTTGTGGGGCTTGAACTCTGGGCCTGGGCTCTGTCCCTCAGCTCTTCAGCTCAAGGCTGGTGCTCTACCACTTGAGCCTCAGCGCCACTTCCGGCTTTTTCTGTTTATGTGGTGCTGAGGAATTGAACTCAGGGCCTCATGCATGCGAGGCAAGCACTCTACCACTGAGCCACCTTCCCCTCCCAACATGTATTTTTAAAAGTCATAAGTGGATGCATTTTTAGAGCATGCATATGATTATTCTCTTTTGATCTCTCCCGTGCTGTGTATTTTCTCTCCTTGATTAAAGTACTTTGTACACAGAAAATCTGTGTTCTAGCTTCAGGAAAAATAAATGCTGATTGAATGCAAGATTGTAAGGCCTCCCAAGGAGGAAGTGTGAGAAAATTGTCTTTTCTATCAACGTGTGACACTTAAAAGTTCCTGCTTGGGCCGGACAGAGGAACTGCTTTAGGATGAGGAAGGGTTTTTGAAACATTAGGTTTTGGTCTTAAGCTGGTCTGTCCAAGATGGAGTTAAGACCCACCTCGGGTTGTTCCAGAAAGAGCACCAGGTGCCGGTGTCTATTGAGATGACTTTTGTACTGTTCATCTTACTTCAGAGTCACCTTATGTGAACACACCTTACGGGATTCACACTAGCCAATCACGAGCAGATTGTGAACCTGAGTCAGCCAATGGGAGCAGGGGTATAAATGAGCATTAAGTATAAATAGGGAAGTGGCTGGCCTGCTCTTGGGTGCTTGCTGGGCAGAGTGTGTGACTGCTGGTGCATTCTGCAGAAGCATATATTTTACCTTGCTGACAATTCTTTATTTTTGCATCTATCATTGTGACCCCAGTGGATCTTGGAGAGCATAGTTATAACGCAGGAGAGATGGTAGCATCGTGACTGAGCTCCGGCCAGCTGGTTGGAGGTGGACCACACCTAGCCAGCTGTTTACAGGGTGTTGTTTCCGATGTATTCCCCATCATCTTGCTCTCCACTTCCAAGTCGGTGGATAAAATGACGGGAGAGGAAGGCCAGTCAGTCAAATGTGTCTAGGACAGACCTGAGCAGCCTTTCCTGTTTGCATTTGCCAGCTGTGATAAGACCACAAATGTCCAATCTTCCCCTGCCGGCGAGACCCAGGCCCTCTCTCCTGTGCTCACAACCCCAGTGATCGTGAGTTGCAGTCATGTGTCGCTCCGGCATGCGACGCTCACATTTGGGAGGGAATTCATACAGCGGCTGCATTGCCTTTAACAAATCAGGATTAGACAAGCTTCGAAATGCATTAGTGAGAAATTCTTAACAGATGATTCTGTGACAATGTGCTATTAGGCATGTGGCTGTAATGTCAATATTATTAAACCTATGTACCCAGCTAATCCATGAATATAAATCACTCCCTATCAGCCACACTTTATTATTTATTAGGATCAGTGTAATATATAACTGTCCCGCTGAGCCAGTCCATAGGCCAGTCTCTCTCCAGATGGAAGCCTGGAGAATCACTGAATGCAGAGCTTTTTAAATGGGGGTGCGGGGTGTCCCCGAGGTACTGCATCTCTGGCCCGTTTCTGTTGAATCAGATGTGCCTAAAAGAGATGATTTATTTTCCCAAGGCAAATCAAGATAACCACAAGTAGCTATTGCTTCATTTGTTGAAGCCTATGAGCTTCCTGCAGTCAAATGATTTAAATACATATACACATATATATGTATATATGTGGATAGGTAGGTAGGTAGGTAGATAGATAGATAGATAGATAGATTGATAGATAGATAGATAGATAGATAGATAGATAGATAGATAGATAGATAGATAGATAGATAGATAGATAGATATTAGTGCCAGTCGTGGGGCTTGAACTCAGGGCCTGGGCGCTGTCCCTGAGCTTCTTTTGCTCAAGGCTAGCGCTCTACCACTTGAGCCATAGTACCACTTCTGGCTTTTTCTATTTTGGAACTGAGGAATCAAACCCAGGACTTCATGGCTGCTAGGTGAGCACTCTACCACTGAGCCACCTTCCCAGCCTAGATTGGTGCTTTTTTAAAATACTTAACTGGCTGGGTGCTGGTGGCTCACGCCTGTCATCCCAGCTACTCAGGAGGCTGAGATCTGAGGATCGTGGTTCAGAATCAGCCTGGGCAGGAAAGTCCCTGAGACTCTGATCGCCAATTGAGCCACCAGAAAACCAGAAGTGGTGCTGTGGTTCAAGTGGTAGAGTGCTAGCCTGGAGCAAAAGCACTCAAGGACAGCGCCCAGGCCCAGAGTTCAAGCCCCAGGACCACCAAAAACAACAACAAAATACTTAACTGTATTAATAAATACTAACACACACACTCACACACACATATGGCCTCAAACTCTACCATTTGAGTCATGTCTCCAGCCCCTTTTTGCCTCTTTTTTTTTCTTTCTTTCTTTTTTTTTTTTTGTTGGTTGTGGGGCTTGAACTCAGGGCCTGGGCGCTGTCCCTGAGCTCTTTTGCTCAAGGCTGGCGCTCTACCACTTGAGCCACAACACCACTTTCGGTTTTCTAGTGGTTCACTGGAGATAAGAGTCTCATGGACTTTCCTTCCCAGGTTGGCTTTGAACCGCGATCCTCAGCTCTCAGCCTCCTGAGTAGCTGGGGATGCCAGGCGTGAGCCACTGGCACCCAATTTGTTTTGTTCTTTAAAAAAACTTTTTTAGAATAAGAGTTCCGGGAAGATGGCGGAGGAGAAGCTGGAATCTGAACAAGCTCTCGCATAGAAAGCAGTTTTAGAGTTCCAGTGAACAGTCCTAAGCCAGAGAATCACACCAAGTGTGCCATCACAGGACAGAGAGTTAGACAAGAGAGGGGAAGCCAAGACAAGGAGACACATCTGACCGCCTGCCAGCAGCCGCGGCGGCGGCGGCAGGGTCGCAGCGGCTACCGCAGCCGCGGCCATACCTGAGCGCTCACACAGAGAGTCCGGGACGAAGGAGCCAGACGCAGAGGGCGAGAGGATTCTACTCAACACCAGCAAGAACCAACAAGGAGCGGACAACTTCATCCTGCACTTTGCAGACCAGAGACGACCCAGGATCCAAGACTCGGCGTGAGTAGCCCCACTTCCTCACTCCTTCTCAGGGAGCAGAGGAGGGAAGGCCACCCCTCCCCCCCCCAGCACCGGTGATCTCCATCGTGGATACCGACAAAGCTCAGAGGAGCTGCTAGCTCCAACTCAGGCCTTGGAATAAAACGAGTCATTTAACAGGTCACAAGAACTTAACGGCGAAGTGACCTGCCAGACGCAGCTCCATCCAGGGAAAAGTCACCCAGCTCAGGCACCAGCCATTGGAGTGGCTTTCCTCACTGGGTAACCAGAGCCAGAGGCTGCCCCTCCCTCTAGCAGCCTCCACAATCAATTGAAAAACAGAAACCCTGAGAATGGCTCCAGGGTGGGCTCTGTGAATTTTTCACAAAATAGCTCCAGGGAAAAGCTACTGTTTGTTGAAAGGCCTCAACTCTACCAGAACCTAGCCTCATCACCCCTCTTTTGTGATTCTCAAAGCAGATCACCCTCCCATTAAACTAACCTGGGAGGGGGATCTCAAAATCTTGGGTAAAGCAGAGCATTTTTCTGCCTGTTCGAACAAACTGACTTAAGAAACCAATCAAGCCACAGGACCTCAAGCTGACCAGAGACTCCAACAAGAGGCTGGTAACAGACAAAAGGGAGATACAGGATTCTTCCCAAACCTCCCAAAAAAAAAATCAAAAAAAAAAAATCAAAGAACTTTTTTTTTCTTTTCTTTTTTCTTTTTTTTTTTTTTTTTTTTTTTTTGGTACCTTATATATATAAAATTTTTTTTTCCTTTTCTAAAACTTTTATTAATCTTTAATTTTTGCCTTTTTTGAAAAAATAATTGTTTTCCAGTAACTTTTTTTTCCTCTTATAATTTTTATTTTAGGAATACGTGAATGTACGTTTTCCTTTCTTTTCTTGTCTTCTCTCTTTTTATTTCTTTCTTTCTTAATTATCTTTTTGTTTTTTGTCTAGCTCTACTGAACTTCTGATCTTTTTTTTTTCTCCCTTTCTTATCCTTTTCACCTTTTCCTTTCTTTTGTTCTTCTGTATGTGCCTTAACTCTTGTCCTGCACATCCTGATAAACCCATAGTTAACTAGTAGACCCTATCCCCCATTGTGTACACACTTAATCCACAAATTTATTACTCAATTCAAAACCTCTGAGACTTAAATTCCTTAATAGCAGTACTACCTCTTTATACCTATATAATATTTTAAGCATTTTTTAAGTTTTTCACATCTCCTCTATCTCCCTCCTGTTTTCTCATTATATTCACATTCCTCTCTAAATAGATGGTCTTTCAATCTCCATAACTATATTAATTTTTACGTTTCTAATTTTTTTTTCTGGTCTCTTTTCATTTCCCTTTACCTTTCTTCTTTTTCTCTCCCTCTCTACTTGCATCCTACCCAACCTATTTCCTGCATTGAGATTAGGACATAGTTAACTCTCCCTGTGCCTCCCCACACCAATCTATTCCTAATTTTTACCCACATCTCTCCCTAACCCTAAAAATTTCTGGTTTCCCAAATTCTTCTCTGCGGTTCGAAGCCCATTAACATATAGTTGTTTGATGTTGAATAGATGTATCTGTTGAACTAGATTGTATCTGTAGACTATTGACTGTATAAATGCAAACGTTGGTTGATGGTTGCCTTAAGATAGTGTTCTAGCACAAAACTGGTGCTATTTTCATCTCAAATGGGCAGAGTAAGCCGAAAAAACACAAGAAAAATGGCAAATCCAGGTATCTCAATTCCCAATCTTGATAATCAGGGGTCAGATCAGATAATGAACAATCCAGAGGAGAGTTCCCAAATAGCTCTACAAACACTGGTGGCAAATATGATAAATGAGAAGTTTGACAACTTACAAAGGACTCTGTATGAGCGGGATAGGGAGAGAGAGGAGGCATCCCAAAAGTTTATGCAGGAATATCATAAGCGTGAGGAAGCTACTCAAAAAATGATACAGGATTTGCGTGAACAACTTGAGAATACTCAAAGAGAAAGGGAGGAATGGCGTGAGCAGGCTGAGAACACTCAAAGAGAACTGCAGGAATCCCAGGAACGGGAGGAAAGAGAACTGCAGGAATCCCACAAACGGGAGGAAGCTAATCAAAGAGTAATTCAGGAATTGAGAGACCAGGTAGAGAACACACAAAGATCAGTAAAGGCATTCATGGAATCCATTAACAAAGAGCTGAAGGAAGTCAGGGAGACCACAAAGGGAATGCTGAATGGAACCCAACAGAAGGAATGGGAGTCCAAAGAAATCATAACCAATCAACTAAGTGATTTGAGAACAAACACTGAACACCAAATTAAGGAAGTAAAGAAATTCATACAAGACCTAAAACAGAGCTTCAACAAAGAACTTGAAGCCATCAAAGCTGACCAATTAGAAGGAAAAGAGATAAAAAACAAAGTAGAGAGTCTTGACAGTAGGTTAGACCATGCAGAAGATCGAATCTCAGGGATTGAAGACAGCCTAGATATTATAGAGAAAGAACATACAACCATCCAAGACAAGTCCAAGAAGTATGATAGATCTATTCAACACCTAGAAGACACCATCAGAAGGCCTAATCTAAGGATAATGGGTGTAGAGGAGACCTAGAAACAGAAGTTAATGGTCTAGGAAATTTGTTTAACAGGATCCTAGCAGAGAACTTCCCAAACATACAAAAAGATAGGCCTATTCAGATACAAGAAGCTTTTAGAACCCCAAATAGACCAGACCAGAATAGGACATCCCACCGTCACATTATAATCCACACAGGATCAACTCAGACCAAGGAAAAGATCCTTAAAGCTGTCAAGGAGAAAAGGTTAATCACCTATAAAGGGAAACCAATTAGAATCACCTCAGATTTCTCAGCAGAGACAATCAAAGCAAGAAGAGCCTGGAACGATGTATGCCATGCCCTAAAAACAAACAACTATCAACCAAGAATACTGTACCCAGCTAAACTCTCCTTCATAACTGAAGGCCAAATAAAAACCTTCCATAGCAAAGAAAAATTGAAACAATACATCTCCACCAAACCAGCCCTACAAAAGATTCTTAAAGATGTCCTACACATAGAAAACCAACAAGACCGCAACAAAGGCCAAGAAACTGCACCCAAACTGAGAATCCAAGAACCATAGGAAGAACCTAGTTTTCGCAGCCCCCAAGAAGGTGGATAACATGGCAGGAACTCCCCAATACCTCTCAGTCCTATCTCTTAATGTTAACGGACTGAACTCTCCAATTAAGCGACATAGACTGTCTAGTTGGATTAAAAAACAAGACCCTTCTATCTGCTGCCTGCAGGAGTCACATCTTGCCCGTAAAAACAAACACATTTTCAATGTTAAAGGCTGGAACAAAATCTACCAAGCAAACGGCCCCCATAAACAGGCGGGAGTTGCAATCTTAATATCAGATAAAATAGACTTCAAATTAAAATTCGTGAGAAGAGATAAAGAAGGTCGCTACATACTAATTAAAGGATCTCTCCTTCAGGAGGATATTACAATTCTAAATATCTATTCGCCAAACAATGGAGCACCCAAATTTATCAAAGAAACACTACTTTCCCTCAAATCCCATATAGATCCAAAGACATTAATTGTTGGGGATTTTAACACACCACTCTCCCCACTAGATAGATCAACTCGGCAAAAACTCAACAGAGAAACCGCAGATCTAAACAGCTGCATAGATCAACTAGACTTAACAGACATCTACCGAACATTTCACCCAGCAGCATCAGAATACACGTTTTTCTCAGCAGCACATGGAACGTTTTCTAAAATAGACCACATTTTAGGCCACAAAGCAAACTTGTCTAAATTCAGAAACATTGAAGTTATACCTTGCATTCTCTCTGACCACAAGGGAATAAAATTAGAACTCAACACCAAAAGCCACCAAAGAAAGTCCAGTATCACATGGAGGCTGAACAACACACTGCTGAATCAAGAGTGGGTCATGGAAGAGATTAGAAAGGAAATTCAAATGTTCATGCTATTCAACAAAAATGAACACACAAATTACCAGCTCCTCTGGGACACAGCAAAGGCAGTACTCAGAGGCAAGTTTATAGCTCTGAGATCCCATATCAACAAATTGGAGAAATCTGAAACTAGCAATTTAATGACACATCTAAACCTCCTTGAAAAAGAGCAGCAAGATAAACCCCAATCCAGTAGACGGAAAGAAATAATCAAAATTAAATCAGAATTAAATGAATTAGAATCCAAAAAAACTATAGAAAGAATCAACAAAACAAAGAGTTGGTTCTTCGAAAAACTTAACAAAATTGACAGACCCTTAGCAAATCTTATCAGAAAAAGAAGAGAACACACCCAAATTAATAAACTCAGAGATGAAAATGGAAACATCACCACGGAAACAACCAAGATTCAGAACATTATAAGGGAATACTTCTCAAAACTTTATGCTAATAAGTTTGAGAACTTGACAGAAATGGACCTTTTCCTAGCAAATATTGACATGCCAAAACTAAACCAAGATGAGTTAAACCAGCTTAACAGGCCCATATCAAGCATTGAAATAGAAACAGCAATAAGAGACCTCCCAGCTAAGAAAAGTCCAGGACCAGATGGTTTTACAGCGGAATTTTACAAGGCCTTCAAAGCAGAGCTCACACCAATACTCCTCCAACTCTTCAATGAAATTGAAAGAGAAAGCTCACTACCGAACACATTCTATGAAGCCATCATAACCCTCATCCCAAAACCAGGCAGGGACTCATCAAAGAAAGAGAACTATAGACCCATTTCTTTGATGAACATTGATGCAAAACTTCTCAACAAAATTTTGGCCAATCGACTTCAACAATTCATCCAAAAAATCATACACCACGATCAAACAGGATTCATTTCAGGGATGCAAAGCTGGTTCAATATACGCAAATCAATTAATATTATTCATCACATCAACAGGAGCAAGAATAAGACCCACATGGTTATCTCAATAGATGCAGAAAAAGCATTCGACAAGATCCAACACCCCTTTATGATGAAGGTTTTGGAAAAATTAGGAATCCATGGAACATTCCTCAATACGATAAAGGCTGTATATGACAAACCTACAGCCAGCATTATACTCAATGGTGAAAAACTAAAGCCATTTCCTCTTAACTCAGGAACAAGACAAGGATGCCCACTCTCTCCACTTCTCTTCAATCTAGTATTAGAATGCCTAGCTACAGCAATAAGACAAGATGCAGACATAAAGGGGATCCAAATAGGGAAAGAAGAAATAAAACTCTCCCTCTTTGCAGATGACATGATCTTGTATTTAAAGAATCCCATAGACTCCACTCCCAAATTACTCAAGCTGATTCAAAACTTCGGCAAAGTAGCAGGTTATAAAATTAACCCCCAAAAATCAATGGCTTTTCTGTATGCCAACAATGAGAAAAGTGTGGCTGAAATTAGGAAAGCAACTCCATTTGTAATAGCCCCACAAAAAATAAAATACCTAGGAATTAACTTAACTAAAGAAGTGAAGGACCTCTATGATGAAAACTTTAAAATCTTGAAAAAGGAAATCAACACAGAACTTAAAAAATGGCAAAACCTCCCATGCTCCTGGATTGGAAAGATTAACATCGTGAAAATGGCAATACTTCCCAAGGCTATCTACAAATTCAACGCAATACCTATCAAAATTCCACCCTCATTCTTCAAGGAAATAGAAGAGGCAATCCAAAAATTCATATGGAACAATAAAAGACCCCGAATAGCAAAAACGCTCCTGAATGGAAAGAACACTGCTGGAGGAATATCAATACCAAACTTCAAACTCTACTATAAAGCCATAGTAATCAAAACAGCTTGGTATTGGCATAAGAACAGACCTCAGGACCAATGGAATAGACTTGAAAACCCAGAAATGAACCCACAGACCTATAGCCATCTAATCTTCGATAAGGGAGCTAAAACAATAGAATGGAAGAAAGACAACCTCTTCAGTAAATGGTGCTGGCAAAATTGGTTAACTACATGTAGAAAACTTAAGCTAGATCCTTATATATCACCCTGCACCAGAATCAACTCCAAATGGATCAAAGACCTTGAACTCAAAGCAGACACTCTGAAAACATTACAGGATGGAATAGGAGAAACCCTAGGTCTCCTTGGCTCAGGCCGAAATTTTCTGAATAGAGACCTGGAAACACAACAAATCAAAGAAAGGTTGGACAAATGGGATTGCATAAAGTTGCAGAGCTTCTGCAGGGCAAATGACATAGCTAGCAAGATCAATAGAAAGCCCACGGATTGGGAGAAGATCTTTACTAGCCATACAACGGACAAGGGTCTCATATCTAAAATATACTTGGAACTCAAAAAATTAAACCCCCCAACAACAAATCCTCAAAGAAACAACTGCCCAATAAATAAGTGGGCGAAAGACTTAAAGAGAAACTTCTCTGAAGAAGAAAGAAGGATGGCCAATAGACACATGAAGAAATGTTCAACATCCCTAGCCATAAAAGAAATGCAAATCAAAACAACATTGAGATATCACCTCACTCCAGTGAGAACGGCAAAAATCAAGAACTCTAACAACAACAGATGCTGGAGGGGATGTGGACAGAAAGGAACCTTAATTCATTGTTGGTGGGAATGTAAACTTGTTCAACCACTTTGGAAAGCAGTATGGAGGTTCCTCCAAAGACTCCACATAGAGCTCCCCTATGACCCAGCAATCCCACTTTTGGGCATTTACCCTAATGTTTACAAACAAGACCACACTAAAGCTACCAGCACAACTATGTTTATTGCAGCATTATTTACCATAGCTAAGATATGGAACCAACCCAGATGCCCCTCAGTAGATGAATGGATCAAGAAAATGTGGTATATATACACAATGGAATTCTATGCCTCCATCAGAAAGAATGACATTGCCCCATTTGTTAGGAAATGGAAAAACTTGGAAAAAATTATATTAAGTGAAGTAAGCCAGGCCCAAAGAAACGTAGGTCCCATGGTTTCCCTTATTTGTAATATCTAGTATATGTATGAGTCAAGCGGAAAAGGTCAGATAATGTGATGTCAGGAAAATGAACCCTTAGATGTGTATTTTAATGTTTTTTTCTTTCATGCATGTGTTTCTAACACATTTATAAGATTATCTCTTTGTTGCTTTGTATGTCCCTCCCCCACAGTATAACCCTTGCTTTCACTATATTTGATGTCAGTATAACTTGTGGAGGAGATGGGGAAAAACCAGTTGTTTAAGGATACAGGTGGACCTGTTGCAACAATGAGAAGTACAAGTTGTCATGTCCAAAACGAACTTTACAATGTTGGTGGGGGGGGGGGGCTGGGGGGAGGGAGGAAGGAGAAGGATTGGGATTAGGGGGAGAGGGGGGAGGCTGGGAAGGGATGTGAAGGATAAACAAAGGAGGAGGCTGCAATGCTTGGTAAGAAATGTACACATTATCCTGCCCATGTAACTGTAACTCCTCTGTACAGTATGTTCACAAATAAAATTAAATTAAATTAAAAAAAAAAAAAAAAAAAAAACTTTTTTAAAATTAACTTTAAGTAGTTGCACAAAGGAGTTGCCACTTAACCATGGAAGAATACAGTGTCATCTTTTCAACATTCTCCTTCCCCCTTCAACACACTGTTTCCTTACTTGGCTTAGTTTTGTGGTCTATACAATGAATTATTGACTGCATTCTCTCCCTCCCTCCCTCCCTCCCTTCCTCCCTCCCTGCCTCTTCCCCCGTTCATTGGTGCTTTAGTGCAAATGTATGCAATACAGATTTGAGTGCCTTTGGTCCCAGAGATGTTGATGGAGCCTTGTGTGATCAACCACTGAAATGGGGAATAATTGAGCTTCGCTTAGGTGATTCTGCTGTCACTTGCCGATGTGTGTGTTTGTTTGTCCTCCGTTTCTCTCTTTGCAAATAGAGATGGCACTTGATTATAAAAATAGTGTGATGCACCGTAAGTGTAAAATTATTTTAAAAGGTTTCCCACAAAACCACGGCTGTTTCTGAAGTACAATTTGGTATTTGGTTTTATTATCCCCATTAGGAAGAATCTAGCAAAAATGGACAAGACGGATTTCTCTACTTTGATCTCTTCTTATACCTAACCTAATGTGTGGGTTATGTTTTGCAGTGAAAGATTACTCTTCATCTAATACTATCATGTCTCTCTCTCCAAATTACCTTGACTGCTAATCTTGCCCACTCTTGGGTATTTTAGACAATTAAATAACTATGTATATGTGTACACATAGAATTTCTCTCTGGTTTCACTACTGTCAAATACAAGGTGACATAAACTGATACAGGGGTTAGCAAAGCCAGTGGCCTGGGACGGAGGGACCCCAGAGTTTGTAAATCACTGCGGCTGAAACTCTAAGTCCTTGTTCACAAATCTGCCATTTTTTTCCTCAAAGACAAGACTCTTCGGTAGCCACACACAGCTCAGCTACAACCAGAGCCGTTTAGAAGATGGATCCATGTATCATCTTTTCCCAATTACAATGGAATACTTCTATCCCAAACAAGTTTAAATCATGACATGTCCACATACGCACATATAGGTTCTTAGATCACAGTTACCAGCACATTACTCTCTATTCTCCTCTCCCTAAATGATCCATTTTCTATTTTTACTTCCTTTAAAAACAAAAGTCACCGGAGCATGTTATCCTAGCTACTCAGGAAGTTGAGATCTGAGGCTTGAGGTTCAAAACCAGCCTGAGCAAGAAGATTTGTGAGCATCTTCTATCCAATGACCGCCCCCCCCCCCCCAAAAAAAAGCCAGCAGTAACGATGTGATGCAAATGGTAGAGCACCAGCCTTGAGAAAGATAAAAAGCTCAGGAATATCACCCAGACTCTGACGGCAAGCCCCAGGATCAACAATAAAATAGAATTTTTTAAAAATCCTATAGAGGAGAGACAGCATCTTTTAAAATCAGATTCTGCATATTTCACGTAACAAATCTCCAAATTCCATCAATTTCCCTGGTAATTACAAAATCTCAACCCCCTGCCTCTCCCCCTTCCCCAAACTGCTGCTAGAGTTTGAACTCAGGGTCCTTGCTTGCTAGCTGCCTAGCAATAATAATAATAATAATAATAATAATAATACCTAGCAGGTATTACAGACCTCCTGGAGATGATTCACCCTTTACTCTCAGCAGCTTTGGTTTCAAATCTTTTCTTGCCTTTATGTCTGGACTAACCTGGTCCTTGATTCTTCTTTGTCTGCTTCCTACATGGCTAGGTTGAGATGCTGGTTGACAGGAGATCTCAATGACAAACAACTATTATTTTCCAACTTTTTCCTTGTTTGAAGGTAAAAACCAGGAGAATACAAGACAAACTCACGGCCTTGGTGTGGAAAGAAACTTACAGCTCCGTGGACATGGTGGGTTTGGGAGCTGAACTGAGAATTAAATGAGCATCTATTTGCCTCCTCTGTGGAGTGGACAGCTAGCTCGATACCTTGGGCTATTCCTTGGGAATTGGATACCTTGCATTATAACTGCTTCCTATCAGTTGCTAGAAACCTTTGCACTTCGATCTCATAGCTTTCCTTCGTTGAAATCAGGTCTTCACTAGACATGAGTTCAAGTTCTTCTTTTGGCTCAAAAAGCCTTGTTGAATTCAATCCAGTATTATCAGATCTCAAATTAACCTCAATCAGAGCATTGTCATTGTCGAGATTTTAATATCTTTAATTCCAGGAGGATTGTGTTTACAGGGGAATAAATAGTACTAGAATGAATGGAAGAAAACACAAGATGCCAATGTATTTTTATTTCATTTATGCATAATTACCAAACCTTGAATTCCACATTGCGTTATTTAACCTCTGTGATGAAGAACAGAAAAGTCAATCTTTTACAGACTCACTCAACATTCCTTTATTACTAATTCACTTACAAATAACCTATTCTGTGATAACTTCATGCCCAGGATTCTCTGAATTACAGGATGACAAAGGTGTAAAGTATAGTCTCATCAAAGGCTAGAATCGCATCATCAGGTTAGAATTTTCTTTTTCTTCTACTTGTTTCATGAAGTTTGAAGCACATATGAACCAGCCTAGAAATTGGAGCAAGATCATCTAAGTGTTCCTTAAGAATCTTGAGTGTTTAGAAATGATGACATTAAAGCACTTCACATAAGTAACTAACACTTTTAAATCATTATTATTATTACCATCACTAATTATCATCCTTTACAATGATTAATTAATTATCATGATCAATTATCATTATTCATTCTTCTTATTATGACTGCTACTATTGATTGGGTAACAATTCTATTTCTACCAGTAGATACATGATTGATGCTTGACTTTCCTAGAGTGTAGATTCAGGGGGAAAAAAATGGAAATCATCTGCCAGAATTGACCTACCAAAAAATCCTAGATAGTTAACAGCACTTCTTAAAACATACATAGCTAGAATTAATTCACAGCGACGTAAATGTGCTTCAGGGGGAAACACAAGTCTACACAGGCAGGTGAACTGCCCTATGGTAGAATCAGGGGAGAGAACTCAAACAAGGTATCTCCTTAGTCAGGCTGATTCCCAGGCCAACAAAATAAAACGCCAACAAACGGGTTCTAGAAAGAGGAGCGTGATGGGGGGGGGGGGGGAGGGAGTGGATGGATGAAGAGAGCCAGTAGGGAGGACGCAGTCCCCTTGGAATGCCTGTTCTACAGAATTAAGAAAACGGAGGGAAGGGGTGAGGTTGGGAGGGATGCCAAAGAACAAGGTGACTGGGTTCTGAGTGCACTGTGATCCTAGTCGGCTTCGTTGAGTGGCAACCCCTGTGTCCAGCAACCTACGGGTTAGCAAGAACATGAGGAACGAAAGGCAAACCTGACCTCACATGAGTTCTATGGAGGAGGTTTCCTTGTTCTGTTTGCACACATGGCTGCCATGTCTTCCCACCAAACTCACCCCCTCTGTGACCCCCCTTCTCCCCCACTTTCCAACACAATTCCAGCAGGTGGTGGTGCTCTGTTCCCATAGTTGAAAACAGTCTACCTCCAGGAGATCCATCCTCTTTCTTCCTGCTTGTTAGTCCAAAGCCCTCCCACGAGGACTCCACCCCAGGAAGAACCCATTTCTCCTTCCTCTCCTCTCCCATTGGTCGGCAGCCTCCACTCAGGCCCTTAGGCTGCATTCCTATAGGTTTGCGCTGTACTTCGAAATTAGTCACAGTTTCTTACCTTCAGCCTGTGTCTTCCCCTTCTCCTCCTAAGAATTCCCTCAGGCAAATTCCCATTCTGTGTTTACCATGATAGGTAAACATGTATATGTCTATATACACACACAGAGAGACATACATGGGTGCATATGTGTGTTTATACGTGTATGTATATGTATATGCATTGTGTGCATGCAAGTATCTATCTATACATATACATATATATCTATAGATATGTGCATATGTACATGTCTGTAAATATGCATGCCTTTTAGGTCTAGCTTCCACATATGAGTGAAAATCCCCCAAGATTTTGGTTTTTGAGGTCCCTCAAGGTCACTCAAGATGATGTCTTTCAGTTGTCTCTATTTTCCGACAAATGACCTCATTGCTGTTTTCTTTATGGCTGTGTAATATTCCATAGTGTGTATGTAGATACATGCGTGTGTGTGCAATATTCAAAAGTGCGTATATATACTTGTATGTGTATATGTACAGGTTACATACCTATGTTATAAATACATGTGTGTACACACATGTATGCCCACCTATGTGGATGCACCTATGTGGATATATATACTATCTTCTTTTTGCATCACTTTGGCTGATTCCATTATTTGGCTCTTGTGAACAGTGCTACAATAAACACCCATATACAGGTGTCTTTCTTCTAGCTCAATTTTCCCAATTGTGGTTTGATGAGACCATAGGAAGGATCTATTCATAGTCTTTTGAGAATAGGCCCAACTACTCTCCTCAGTGGTGGAGGTGGTTTACATTCCCGTCGAGAGTATAAGAGGATTTCTTTCTCCCCAACATGCTCGCCAGCATTTGTGATTGTTTTCTTGAAGGTCTCCATCTTAAAAAAAAAAAAAAAAAAAAAAGAATTATTGTGCCAGTATTGGAGCTTGAACTCAGTGCTCGGATGCTCTCCCTTAGATTTTTGTCTTCAAGCCTGGCGTTCTACCACTTGAACCCTAACTCTACTTTTGGCTTTTTTTGCTGGTTCATTGGAGTTAAGAGTCTCAGACTTTTCTGCCTGGGCTGGCTTTGAACCACAGTCCTCAGATCTCAGCCTCCTGTGTAGCTAAGATTACAGGTGTGAGCCGTCAGGGCCTGGGATCCAATCACTGGCTTTGGAAGATTTCTTAGAGTTATTTAGCCAACAACAACAACAACAACAACATTGTTGCCCGTGCGGCATCAGTACTGTAGTCATGGGTGTCTTTCATCGTTTAAATCAAGATGAGGTACTGACATCTCTTATCTTCCATTTTTAAATCTTCAGGCCCTCATCGCGGAAAATTCCTTTGCTCGGCTCTAAGGATCTCTGATGTTTTCAGTGGGTGGAAAGACAATTATCCAGCCACTTAACCATGCCGGTGTGGATGAATCCTGTACCTGATATGACCGAGAACTTGTTTTGTCAACAGCAGTACTCGAATCTCTGAGTGTGAAATTGTCGCGTCGACAGAGGATAAACAAGCTTGAAAGTCAAGTAAATTAATTTCAGTTCTTGACTTAAACGGCTGCTGAGGACTCCCGTTTCCTGAGTCTCTGTTCCGTGAATAGATGAAGAGAGGTAAAGAAGTCAAGCGCCCTCACTGGCCCCCCCTGCAGACAGATTTCACCTGGCCGCCTAGTGATGTTTCTTTTCAACACAATTGTTTATCTGGAAATCTCTCAATCTCTCTCTCTCTGTCTGTCTGTCTCTCTGTCTTCCCCTCCCTTTCTCCCTTCCCTGCCTCCTACTTCCTTCTTTCCTCTATTTCTTTTATCGGATCGCCACTATTTTTTACTAATCAAATCCCAAGATGCAGGGTTAATCAAATGATCCTTTCCAAAAGGAAACAAAGAAGATAAAGAACCCCTCAGAATAAAGCAACTTAGCCATTGCTTTCTCGAGGAATTGTTATACAAGTAGGGCTGGGGGTCTTTTCACACTCCTCTGGTGTAACTCCTGATGTGTATGTGTGTATGTTTCATTACACAGTCATTTGTGTGTGTGTGTGTGTGTGTGTGTGTGTGTGTGTGTGTGTGTGCATCATTCATAAGGCTTCAACTCAGGGCCTGGTGTTCCCTTCAAGTCTTTTTTTTTCCCCTCAAGGCTGAGGGTGTACCACTTGAGCCACAGTTCCACGGCCTGCTTTTTGGTGGTTCATTGGAGATAAGTGTCTCACAGATTTTCCTGCCCTGGCTGGCCTTGAACTGTGATCCTCAGATCTCAGCCTCCTGAGTAGCTAGGATGACAGGCATGAGACACAGGCAGGCACTTGGCAACAGTAGTATTTTTGGGTGCTCTACAAGTGATTATAGTCAATGAGTTTTGTGTTTGGGGATGAAGCTTTAATTTGTGGAAAAGCAGGTCTATGAGGTGGAGAAGAATGAATAGGTTCAACTTTTTGTCTGTTGTTTTTTTGTTTGTTTGTTTGCATGCTGGTCCTGGGGCTTGAATTCAAGATCTTACACTCTCCCTTGGCTTTTTCACTCAAGCTTGGCACTTTACCCCTTGAGCCATACCTCCACTCGGCTTTTTGCTGTTTCATTGGAGAAAAGAGGTCTCAAGGACTTTCCCTCTGACTTGAAACCCCGATCCTCAGATCTCAGCCTCTGAGGAGCTAGGATCACAAGCATGAGCCAAAGTTTGACCAGCATTGAGTGACCACGTTCCTCCAGGAGCCCTTGGGGCTTCATACAGGAAGATGATATCATTATCCTCGTTAAAACATGAGCAAGCTGAGCTGCCAAAAACAGCAGAGTTTTGAACCAACTCCATGTCTGTGGTGAATGAATGCGTAGCAGGGCAGGATTCAAACCTAAGACCACATTTGTCCAGTGTCCAGAGATGGCTCACACTGTGCAGAGAAGCCAAAGCATAGCTCAATGGAGACACAACCAAATTATCTTTGCCCCAGTCGAATTACATTTCTACTTTCAACGAGGTCCAGCAGCCTGAATCCTTAGCTACTCGGGAGGCTGAGATCTGAAGATTGTGGTACAAAAAAAGCCAGCCAGGGGCAGAAAACTCTGTGGGTCTCTTATCTCCAATGAATTACAAAAGTGGGGAGTGGAGCTGTGTCTCAAGTGGTAGAGTGCTGGTCTTGAGCAAATTTGCTAAGGAACAACTCCTAGGTTCTTAATTCAAATCCCAGGATTGGCACTAAATAAATAAATAAGGTCTAAAAGAAAACTTCAGGGTCTCTACTCAAAACGTAAATAGACAGGATCTGAAATGAGAACTAAGAGCTGGTCCTTATTTGGGACATTTAAAAATAAATAAATAATGCCAAACTATTACAGAGGCTCACACTTGTCATCCCAGCTACTCAGGAGGCTGAGATCTGAGGATCGTGGTTTGAAATCAGCCTGGACAGGCCAAGAAAAAAAATCCCTGAGATTCTTATCTACAATGAATGCCTTCCTTTGATCTGTGTTTCTACAACTGTAGATATTGCTTCTATCTTGTAGCAAAGAGCAGAGAAACGCTAGCTTGCCAGCCAGATGGATGTCACTGCTGGAGAAAATTTCAAAAACATACGATTGTAACTCAGCCTTGCTCAAGTGTTCACTGGTTTTGTAATTCACCTTTCTAGCTACAATATCTGGGTTGAGACGTTGCTTAAGAGACCATATAGTTTACAATGCATAAAATAATTTGCTTCTCATAAATAAAAACGTTTTCCTAGCCCCTGTTAGTTTTTGCTCATTGTAGGTGTTCCCTACTTGGTAGCTTTTATTTCCCTCTAATATTATACAGTCATATTTCAAGTCACAGGGCATTTCTGGGACAGTGTATTGGTGTATCATTTAATCCCAGAGGTGGCTCTCAATAATTGCTATTAGAATTATTAGGGAAGTTAGAGATGCTCTGTTTCTCACCTTTCATTTGCAGTTGTTTTCCTGTGATCCCTTTTTTCCTTCAAGAGTTTTGAACAATAGATAAGATCCAAGAAGTGGAAGAATAGCTTCCTAGTTTGGTGTTGTTGGAGTTATGGCGGAGATCACCTACTTGTAGAAGAAGGTTCACTGTGAGTTGGCTCCCAGCTTGGCAGATCTCAGTCTACAATTCTCATTTTTAAGCTTCATAACAGAGTAGCTGGGACTTCCCAGTAGCTCCTACCTCTAAAGATAAAGCCTCTTAACACGTAAGCCTCAACCCATTGTAATGAGTGGTTTAGGTATTAGCTAAAGAAGGCTTATGCCAGCAAAGTCAACAGGGCAATTGCAGATTGACATCACAGAGTTATCTTCAACAATAACTTCCTCCAGGAAATTATTGGTGGTGGTGGTGATATTTGGTTTGGCATGGGGGGGGGGGGGGAACACATAGTAAGGGAGAGAAGAAGAGTAAACAAATGCAAGCATGCTATCAGTTTACACTATGTGAAAAATGACCTGGGCTACTTGTAAGCAGGAATGGGAGGGAGGGGAAAACTGTGAAAAGCAGAGAGAGGTGACATTGTTAAAAAAAAAAAAAAAGCACTCACTTACCTGACTTATGAAATGATCATCTCTCTGTACAACAGCTTAATAATAACAATAAAATTATTTTTAATGCTTCCCATGTTTTGGCTGTGTGATCCACAGCTCAGGTCATTATAAAACTTGCAACAACCAGAGTGAATTAAAAAAGAAAAAGAAAAGTAAATCAGCCGGGTGCAGGTGGCTCATCCTGTAATTCTAACCACACAGGAGGCTGAGATCTGAGGACCGTGGTTCAAAGCCAGCTGGGGCAGGAAAGTCAATGAGACTCTGATCTCCAATGAACCACCGAAAAGTCAGAAGTGGAGCTATGACTCAAGTGGAAGAGCAAAAAAGCTCAAGGACATCCCTCCAGCTCTGAGTTCAAGCCCCAGGACTGGCACCAAGACACAGAAAAAAGAAAGAAGGAAAGAAAGAGAGAGAGAAACAGATAGAGGGAGGGAAAGAGGGAGAAAGAAAGAAAGAAAGAAAGAAAGAAAGAAAGAAAGAAAGAAAGAAAGAAAGAAGAAAGAAAGAAAGAAAGAAAGAAAGAAAGAAAGAAAGAAAGGAAGAAAGAAAGAAAGAGACAGAGAGGGAGGGAAAGAGGGAGAAAGGGAGGGAGAGAGGGAGGGAGGAAGGAAGGAAGGAAGGAAGGAAGGAAGGAGGGAAGGAAGGAGGGAAGGAAGGAGGGAATGAAGGAGGAAGGGAAGGAAGGAAGGAAGGAAGGAAGGAAGGAAGGAAGGAAGGAAGGAAGGAAGAAGAAACTATTGCTTAGTTTACTCGTATATATTTGAGAAGATTTTTAGGTTAGAACCGCATTTGTGATTTTAATAAGAGCACCTACGTACATTTAACTTAACGATGTTACTTGGTGTGTAGACATAACATTTGTGAAAGTCACTGAGACTCTGATCTCCAATGAACCACCTAAAAGTCAGAAGTGGAGCTGTGACTCAAGTGGAAGAGCAAAAAAGCTCAAGTACACCCCTCCAGCTCTGAGTTCAAGCCCCAGGACTGGCACCAAGACACAGAAAAAAGAAAGAAGGAAAGAAAGAAAGAAAGAAAGAAAGAAAGAAAGAAAGAAAGAAAGAAAGAAAGAAAGAAAGAAAGAAAGAAAGAAAGAAAGAAAGAGAGAGAGAGAGAGAAAGGAAGGAAGGAAGGAAGGAAGGAAGGAAGGAAGGAAGAGAGAGAGAAAGAAAGAGAGAAAGAGAGAGAAAGAAAGAGAGAAAGAGAGAGAGGGAAGGACAGAGGGAGAAAGGGAGGAAGGGAGGAAGGAAGAAAGGAAGGAAGGAAGGGAGAAAGGAAGGAAGGAAGGAAGGAAGGAAGGAAGGAGGGAAAGAAGGAGGAAGGAAAGAAGGAAGGAAGGGAGAAAGGAAGGAAGGAAGGAAGGAGGGAGGGAAGGAAAGAAGGAAGGAAGGAAGGAAGGAAGGAAGGAAGAAGAAACTATTGCTTAGTTTACTCATATATATTTGAGAAGATTTTTAGGTTAGAACTGAATTTGTGATTTTATTAAGAGCACCTACGTACATTTAACTTAACAATGTTACTTGGTGTGTAGACGTAACGTTTGTGCAGAAATATTTTAATCAGGTAAGTACAAACTGTGTTCTGCACCTTGCAATGTACTTTTTTTTTTTTTTTTGGGTCCGGTCGTGGGGCCTGAACTCAGGGCCTGGACGCTGTCCCTCAGCTCTTCAGCTCAAGGCTAGCACTCTACCACTTGAGTCACAGCACCACTTCCGGCTTTTTTCTTTTTGCTTATGTGGTGCTGAGGAATCGAACCCAGGGCCTCGAGTATGCAAGGCAAGCGCTCTGCCACTGAGCCACCTTCCCAGCCCCTGCAATGTACTTTTTAAATAAGTTTGTTTATTGTGAACATACTGTTCAGAGAGGTTACAATCACATGAGCAAGGTAACCAGTCCGTTTCTTATCCAGCTTTGTTGTTGCAACGACTTTTGATCAAAAGTTGAGTGCGATTTCTCATCACTGCCATTTCATAAGGGTATATTTGAAAAAGATCGCTCCAACTCTCTAAAGAGTCTTTTCTCCAAATACAAAATAAGAGTTATATGACTTTGCATATGGCTTTTATGGAGACTGAAGTAGCAAGAGGATGTAAGATTATTAATATAGTACCTAGCACATATTAGCTCATTGATACTCATTTAGACAATATTTATCATAATCGAACTGATTTATATTATGCATTATGTTCTAAAGATGAAGGAAATCGCTGCTACTTCTCAGGATTATTAATTGATGGAATCCACACTGAACCAAGGAAGAAGGGTTGGAACTCTAAAGAAACTATTTGATCATGATTTTTGCATATTTATAGATCATACCCTATTTGAATGAATTGTGACATTGTAAGAGATGTGAAATCAGTAAACCATTTTTTACTTAAAAGTCTTGTCTCTTTATTACAGGTAGTAAAATAAGCCTGGCACCAATAACTCACAGCTGTCATCCTAGCTACTCAGGAGGATGAGATTTTGGGATTGCAGTTCCAAGCTAGTCTGGGCAGAAAACTAACCAGCAAAAATCCCAGAAGTGGAGCTGTGGTTCAACTAGTAGAACACCAGCTTTGAGTGAAAAAAGATTATGGACAGCACACAGGCCCTGAGTTCAAGCCCTAGGACTAGCACAAAAATAATAACAACAATAATAGTAATGGAGTAAAATAGTGAATATTTTAGTTTCATGGTGCTTTAAGTCTTGTTAGAGAAAGATGATTTTGTGCTAATATACAAATAAACTATGAGAAAATTATTAAAGTAACCTTAATTCACTTGTAACTATATAGTTGTGTGTGTGTATGCGTGTGTGTGTGTGTGTGTGTGTGTGTGTGTGTGTGTTGGTACTGGGGCTTGAATTTAGCCTGGATGCTATCCTTTAGCTCTTTCATTCAAGGCTGACACTTGAGCCACAACTTCATGCTGGCTTTTTGGTGGTTAGTTGGAGAGAAGAATCTAACAGACATTCCCGCCCTGACTGGTTTCAAACCTTCATCCTCAGATCTCAGCCTCCTGAGTAGCTGGGATTCCAGGCATGCGCCACTGATGCCCAGCTTGTTCAGGATTTTATTTTATTTTTCCTATTAGGAAACAGTGGCTGTGGTGATGCTCAAAGTTAATATCATACACACATAACCAAAAATAGGAATATAAAGTGGTTGAAATTGTATGCTTGCTTAAGTCTCAAGATTCGAATACCACTGAAAACCATTGGTGGAAAAACCATGCAGTGGCTAATTTCATATCACCTCATCTATTACCTACAGAATCAAGTGATTTTTTTCAGGGTTTTCCCACATCTGAAGAGGCCCCAGACATGGAGGCAAATTTACAGATCAGTATCATGAACTTCTAAAGCTATGCACAAAGGAATTTTAACACAGGTTTCCTGGAAAATGTGGGCTGATTGCAAATCTCAACCACAGTCGTATTTTTTTTTAAAATCCATTCGTATCTTAGGGTAAATTTGGATGACATGATCTGCTAGTTAGGTCAACATGTAACTGACAAGTTGAAGCACAGCTGAGTCATAATTCTGGTTGTGGCAACTGAAGAGCCAGGGTGATCACTAAAACAAAGTAAGATCAAAGTTGTACTAGTGGAAAATCATATCTTAGGCTTCTTGAAAGCGTTTGGATCTCTCTGAGCAGTGGGAATCTCGAATTGAGTTCAGGAATTCATTATAACCAGCCTGAATTGGAAGAATGTGCTCACCTAAGAGACAACAAAGATTGCATTCTGGAATTTGTCAGTTCTGATGGTAAGAGGAAGGACATGGAGAGAAAGGCAGTAGATGACGGGTGAATAGGTATAAATGGAGAAAAACAATGGATAATTCAGAATCCTCAGTGTTGCAAACAAATATCAACATCATCTATTTTTCTTTCTTTTTTTTTTCAAGGAAAATTTTATTGTAAAGGTGATGTACAGAGGAGTTCTAGTCACAAAAGTCAGGTAATGAGTACGCTTCTTTTTGAACAGTGTTACTCATTTTCTTCCATTTTTCCCCTCCCTGGTCCCCTCCCTCCCCCACCCCCAAGTTGTAAAGTTCATTTCCAACACAGTGTCTAGTGAGTATCACTGTTGTATTAGTTCACCCTTGGTCCCACCATTTCTGTGATTTCCTCTTCCCTTCCCCAAATCAGATAAACTTATAAACAAGATAAAGGGTACAGAAATCAAAAACAGTGACAGCAGGGAATAAGCCAGAGGAGATAAAAAAAAAAGAAAGATAAAAGAAATAAGTGAAAACAGTTTACTATTTTAAAAAAGCCTCTTGTTTCCATTTCTTGGAGCTCATTTCAATAGGCATCATTTTATATGTTCATATGCACATAGCTACTGTGCTATTATGATCCTCTTCTAAGAATATCCTAGACAAATTCTAGTTTATAAGTGAGAGAAACTATGCAACCTATCTTTCTTTGGATTTGGCTTACTTCATTTAATATCATTTTTTCCAAGTCTTCCCATTTCTTTATGAATGGGATGGTGTCATTCTTTCTGATGGAAGCATAGAATTCCATTCTGTGTGTATCATATTTTTGTCACCCTAGTTAGGCTGGCCATTATCAAGAAAACTAATAATAACAGATACTGATGGGGATGTGGCCAAAAGGGAACTCTACTACACTGTTGGTGGGAATGTAAACTAGTTCAGCCACTCTGGAAAACAGTATGGAGGTTCTTCAAAAGACTACACATAGAGCTCCTCTATGACCCAGCAATCCCACTCTTGGGCATTTACCCAAATGATCACAAAGAAGGTCATATTAAAGCTACCAGCACAACCATGTTCATTGCAGCATTATTTACCATAGTTAAGATATGGAACCAACCCTGATGCTCCTCAGTAAATGAATGGATCAAGCATTGTCTATTTCTAAATGCAGATAGTATTTAATAATGTCTTAACAATATTAATACTATCAACTTAGAAGTTATGACTACTCTGCTCTAATAAATATTCCTCGTTTATCTGTACAAACTTCTGTACTCTAATTTTACTTTTCTCTTGCAGGCAAATTCCATAAGGAAATATATTTTACTACTTTTGATTTTCCCCAAACCCTCTTTATAGAGAGAAAGTTGAAGAGGAAACATTCTGGAATTAAATTGATCTTGACAATGGAGTTGAGTTTTACAGATCTACTTCATAAAAGAGAAGGAATTCTGCATTCCAGAGAGAAGTATAGAACTGCTGTTCATCATAATTAAAAGACTGTGTAGCCAAAATGTGAAGCATAAACATATTTAGTGCAAAATGTAAATATTGCAACAAAGTGGGCTGGGCACCTGGGTTTCATTTGTTCATTTGCATTTACTTAGAATCAGTTATAACACAGGTAAACACAGGTGTAGGTCTTTTTCAAATTTTCAGTATGCTGTTCTAAAAATTATATATGCTAAATCATTTTGGAATGGACACTTCAATTAACAGCTGCACAAGCTCCCAAAAATTGACTAAAATGCAATAACTTTTGGCAGTCGATGAGGAAGTTTGTATATACACACACATATGCACACATATATGTAAAAGAGCAATATATACCTGAAGAGAAAACTGTTGTTTTTTTTAAAAAATATGCTAATCACTCAACATCAATGGAACAGAGAAGTGTGAGGAAAGTAGAAACTCCCAGACACTGGTAATATTTTTAAAAAGTGGTGCAAAAAGAGAAATGCAAAGCAGACTCATAACTTTGTTTACTTATTTAGAAAGGACGTCCCTAGTTCAGGGTTCTGGTGGCTCACACCTGTCATCCCAGCTACTCGGGATGCTGAGATCTGAGGATTGTGGTTCAAAGCCAGCTTGGGCAGAGAAGTCTATGAAAATCTTAGCTCCAATTAACCACCAAAAAGCCAGAAATGAAGTTATAACTCAATGGTAGAGCACTAGCCCTGAGCAAAAAAATCTAAGGGACAGTGCCCTGAGCTTGAGTTTAAGCCCCAGCACCAGCATTGAAAAAACCAACCAAACAAACCAACCCACAAAAGCCAGGTGTCAGAGGCTCACGCCTGTCATCCCAGCTACTCAGGAGGCTGAGATCTGAGGATCGCAGTTCAAAGCCAGCCCGGGTGAGGAAGCCTGTAAGACTCTTATCTCCAAAAAAAATCACCAGAAAACCTGAAGTGAAGCTGTGGCCCAAGTGGTAGAATGCTAACTCTGAGCCAAAGAGCTCAGGGACAGCGCCCAGGCCCAGGGTTCAAGCCCCACAACCAACAAAAAAAGAAAAAGAAAAAAAGAAACCACAAAAGTTTGCATTTTAAAAAATTAACTGGGCTTCCTGTGCTCCATGGCAAATACAATAGGTACTTTAAAGATATGTTGCATCTTTAAAGGAAGTTACTAATATGTTCCAAGTATTCCATTTTTAGTGAAAGACAATGAGTGAGCTCTATATTCACTATTGAAATTGTTATTTGATTATATCTCACAGAATTTCAATTTATCCCTAAAGTATTCAGGAATAATCCTAAAATGTACCCAGAATCTGGGCACATGCTTGATAATTTGTATTGAGGATGCTGGTTCAAAGCCAGCCTGGGCAGATAAGTCCCTGAGACTCTCCAATTGCCAATTAACCAGCAAAGAGCAGGCATTCCAAGTGTAGTTCAAATAGTAGAGCACCAGCCTTGAATGAAAAAGATTAGCAAGAACTCAAGGCTCTGAGTTCAAGCCCCAGGACTGGCACCAAAATTTACATATATACATATGCATATATATTATTCTTTCCATATGTAAGATTTGACATCCCTCTGTCAATGAGTGACAGTTTTGGCAACCTTTGGAAAATTACTCAATGATTACCTTGCTTGATTTTATAGACTGCAAATTATAATAGGCATTCTTGGATGATATCAGAGAAAATGGTGGTGGTGATGTCTGGAAAAAAAATCTTTCAAACTATAGCTATCAAGGGAAAGGATAACATTTTTCAAAATAGAAATGTGATCTTTACTTGGCTTATGTAATTGTAACCCTTCTGTGTATCATTTTTATAATAACAGTAAAAAGGGGAAACAAAAAACCTATCTAGCTATTGACATGTGTGGAAACCAAATGACATCTTCGGTATGTTTTGTTTTTTCTTTTTTAATTCAATAATTTAAATTAAACCAAAGACACCATGCCATGATCTTGATTGAAGTGAGTTTTTTTTTTCTTACTTATCTAAAGCATTCAGCAATTTTACTGTAGTCTTAGGACCCTCATAGAGTACAATAATTTTTTTAAAAAATCACACAAAACACTTGCGGTAGGTTAGGATTGAAACCTGGTATTTCTCTTTCCCAGTTTTCTCCCCTCTGTGTAGTTCAACTGTTCAGCAGGCTCAGATAACTTACTCAGTGAAGCACTTAGTTTTGGCAATCTCACATTCCAAATTAAAATTACATTATTATGATTATTGGGGGGAAACCCTACTAGTACCATCTGGGAATTCAATGGTGTCATTACATGGAAGTACTTCAATGAGAACAATGGGGTAAAATTAATGCCAATGTAAGGTACTGATGTGCCAAATATGATGGGTAGCCGATACACAATTCCAACTGACGACCATGTGCAAGTTGGACGGAGGCCAGGCCCAACGCCAATCCAGTAGGCCAATGGGCGTCTCTTATGACTGTCCTCCAGGGAACTATTTCAGAAGATACTTATTTGGCCAGTAAGAAAAAGTTCATTTCAAAAGAGCATCATCTCCTCTAGGTGACCCATGCTTTTATTATCTCAAGATTGGAGGGCTGGGGACAAGACTCCAATCCCCACCAAGATAATCGGAAGAACATATAATCCAAAAGACATAAAGTAGTCCATGCCCATGGCTCAACATTCCCTCCTCCCTCCCCCCATTTTTTTTTCCATTGAAGAATGCAACATTTAGGATTTCCATGATGGATCCAGGACATGATTAATTATTAAGGAACTTATTCGAATCAGCATGCTATTGGAACTTATTTAGCCCAGATTAACAGGAATATATATCATACATACATATATGTATACATATATACATATACATACATATCTATACAATATGTATACAATATATTATCTATACAATATATAAAATATATATGTATATTTTCGAATTGGAGTTTATTTTATTCTTTGCCAGTCCTGTGGCTTGACTCAAGACCTGGGTGCTGTCCCTGAGCTCTTCGGCTCAAGGCTGCTACTCTACCACTTTGAGCCACAGCTGCACTTCTGGTTTTCTGGTTCATTGGAGATAATATTCTCATAGATTTTCCTTCCCTGGGCTGGCTTTGAACTGTGATCCTTAGACCTCAGCCTCCTGAGTAGTTGGGATGACAGGCGTGAGCCACCAGCGTCCAGCTAGAACAATATCAAGGTACTTTTATTAGTTAGGTCCACCATTTGTAAAACTGATTTTTTTTTTCTGAATGCAAGATGGATTGATTGAAGGCTGGAAGAGTCCCTTTCTGCATTAAAAACAAAAACCCTTCCATTGTTCACAGTGGACATCAACAGTGAAAGGAATGGTTTACTCTGTTAATCCATGATGTTTCTATTTCTCTTGGCTCATGTCAATGTAGTAGAAGCAATGTAGCTTCAAAGAAGAGACCTCCTTGGTTCAAAGAGGTAGCAGCTTAAGCAATCATTCATAACTATATTACCACCCCCTGGCGGCAACTGGTAAACAGCATTTTCATGCAAAAATATTTTATTTTTCTACTAAACCCAGACATTTTTAGCAAGAAATTTAAAACCAACATTTTTGGAGGGTACACGCCTAGGCCTAATTCACCCATCAACTTCACAGCAGCAGCTTTTATTTAAGAAAATAAGTTTCAAAAACGAGACAATATTTATGTGGCAAGAAGAGCAACTGCTGGGTCAATAATTTGATGGAAATGTAGCTACCGATGGGTTTTTGCTCATGAAGGTGATCTTGAAAAGAGGGGTCAGGATATTTTTCCACAGAACAACTTTTTTAAAAATAAGTAAATAAATTGCAGTCCAGGACTGGGCAGGTGGCTCCGTGGTAGAGTGCTCTCCTAGCATGCAGGAAGCCCTGGGTTCAATTCCTCAGGACCACACACACAGAAAGGACTGGAAGTGGCGCTGTGGCTCAAGTGGTAGAGCGCCAGCCTTGAGCAAATAAAAGCTCAGGGACAGCACCCAGGCCTTAAGTTCAAGTCCCAGGACTGGCAAAAAAAAATGGAGTCCAAGTTCATATTCTTTTCTGGAACAAAGTCACATTTCCATGTTTTTGTTTCCTCCTTCACTTTTGCTCACTGTGCTGCGTCTTAGCATTTAGAGTAGAAGGTAAAATGTAAAATAATGTGAGTATTTCATATCAAAAAGTTACCATCACTTAGGAATCTCAGACTTGACTATGAGTCTCTTCATATGTAGTAATAGAGTTTCTCCTCTTTTTTTTCTTTATTTTCTGGTCTTTAAACAGTTATAAAAGCAGTTTATGAATACAATAAGTCTTGATTTTTATATATTTTTATTGTTAAGATACTGTACAAAGGGGTTACAGTCACAGGAGTGAGGTACTGAGGCCATTTCCTCTGAAGCATTGCTACCCCTCCTTTGTTTTTCCCTACCATCTCTTCCCACCTTACCTCCCCAACTCTTCCCTTCTGACAACAGTCTAGAACTGCATTCTCCTCTCCTTCTCCTCTTCATCCTTCTCCTCTTCATTTGTCTACCTCTCTTCCCTGTTTACCTCGGGCAAGTACCCATTTCCTGGGCTTATTTTGTTGGATTTTGAAGTTGTCTTTCTAAACAATTACACTATTTGAAATTTCCATAGAGTCTACCATACATAATTCAGTCAATACATTTGTAACCACCTACATACTACCCAAAGTGTTTACTTATAGATCTATAGGCAAATTAGTTCATTCTTTCTGTGTGTGCTCATGCTGGACTTGAACTCAGGGCCTGGGTGCTGTCCTTGAACTATTTATTGTACTCAAGGCTAGCGTTCTACCACTTAAGCCACAGCTTCCACTTGTGACTTTTGAAACCAGCCCAGTCTGGCACACACACACACACACAAAGGGGGGTAGAGGCACACATAGGGATACTTTCTATCTAAAAATAATCCCTGAATGGGATCATTCCTCTAGAAGATTCCATCAGGAAACATTCTGCTGTGTATAGCAGGTGACCAACATACCTTTCTAGAGGAAGCAAATGAGTTGAAGCCAGAAATGGGGGCTCATGCCTATCAACCTAGCTACTCAGGAGGCAGAGAGTGGAGAATCTGGGTTCAAATTCAGTTCAGATAGGAATGACCTTAAGATTCTTTCTTCCACTTATTGTCAGAAAAAGCTGGACTGCAGGTATGGTTCAAGAGGCTGAAGGCCAGTCTTGAATAAAAAAGCCAAGTGAGAACAAGAGGGCTGGAGATCAAGTCCTGCCATTTGCATGAATAAATAAATGAGACAGACACAGACAGACAGACAGATGGATGGATAGATGGATAGACAGATAGAGACAGACAGACAGACAGGTAGATAGATGGATAGATGGATGGATAGATGTAGATGGATGGTTGGATGGATGGATGAATGGATGGATGGATGGATGGATGGATGGATGAATAGATGGATGAATGGATGGATGGATGGATGGATGGATGGATGGATGGATGGATGGATGGATGGATGGATGGATGAATGGATGGACAGACAGACTAACAGACACACAGATAGATAAATAGAAGACAGACAGACAGACAGACAGATAGATAGATAGATAGATAGATAGATAGATAGATAGAGACAGACTAACAGACAAATAGGTATAGGTAGATAAAATAGATGATATGTATCTAAGTAGATGCAGATATGACAGATTATAGACATACCGATGAGAGATATTGATAAGCAGTGATAGATTGCAGAGAGAAGACAGATGAGTTAAAGATAAGGCGAAAACAAATGCTGACAACACAGCACCCATCTCAAGAAGTGAAATCTTACCAAAATTAAGCCCACTGCCCATTTCTCCCAATGGTATTTCCCTCTCCTCTACCAGTTAAGCCCAGGGCTTCCCATTGGCCAGTTCCTTGAGCATTTTCAAAGAGAGTCTGTCTGCGGATTACTTCTGTAGCAAGATAGTCTTTAGATTTGTGCACATCTTAAATGCAAAAGATGGGTCTGCGTCTGTCCTGTTATTCAACGTTACGTTTAAGAGGTTGTGCACGGTGGATATCGTGCTGGTGTTCATTTATTACGAAAGGCCATTGCTTTCTGTAAAATAAAGTGCAAATTATTTTAATCTTACACATTGAATGGATTTTCAGGCGTCCATGTGTTCTAACACACATACTTAATTTCAAGCATTTCTCTCCAGTAATGAATGGAATGGACTAGCCAGAGAGAGAGAGAGGGAGGGGGGAAGAGAGGGAGAGGGAGAGAGAGATTCTGTGGGTTCATTTTGCCACAGTAAGCATTTCCAAATGAAGAGGAGAAGAGGGGGGGAATGTAGTCAAGAATCCAATGTGGATCCTACAAAATGAGTCAGGGCAGGGGTGAGGAGGGGAGGGATGGGTGAGAATAAGAGGCAGGGCATGAATCAAGCTACTTTATTCAAAAACCGCTCTGTTCAATTGTAGCTCCTTTGGACAACTACTTAAATATATGTTGGGTTTTTTTTAAGATTTCAAGTATTCCACCTTTTGATTGAAAGCATATAGCAAGAGGGAAGCTTTTACTGGATATCAAAGTTCACATTCCCTTGATTGTCATAGGCCAAGACTTCTGCAGTTCGGTTTCCTATCATTTGTAAAAATCTCCATTTCTGCTTTCCAGGTTCACTGCCAGTTCTTTCTCTATTTGAGCCCTGTTGGGCCCATGGCTTTCTTTTAGAAGCTCAGCAGTATATTTTCAGGGTTGTTTCTTGAATCATATCCAGAATATCTACGTGTCTCATATTCAATGAGTGTGTTGTTTGTTTTTCCCAGAATACCTATCTACCATAGTGTAGGAAACAGCAGGAAGCATAAAGGTCGTAGTTCATGTTAAGGATGTCATCTAAATCATTTGGGTGGTGTTCCTTGGAAGGTGGCAAAAGTTATATAATGACTGTGCTTTGGAATATTGATATGACCATAGCAGTAGACATGGTACAACTATTGGTAATGAAAGGTGATTCATTTCATGTAACTGGAACCATATTAAAAAGCTTTTTCAAGCTTGCTGCTGGTGGCTCATGCCTGTCATTCTAGCTACTCAAGAGGCTGAGATCTGAAGATCATAGTTCAAATCCAGCCTGGACAGGAAAGTCTGTGAGACTCTTATCTGCAATAAACCACCAGGTTGCATCATTTTCTTAATTGCTATTTATTTTTATTGTAAACTTGATCTGCAGAGGGGTGACAGTGACATCAGTCAGATCATCAGTACATTTCATTTTGGACTATGTCCCCCCCTTCCCTCACTTTCTCTCAGTTTTTCCCTCCTGTCGCCACCCACAAGTTGTAGAGTTCACAGTTACATCTGTTCACCTTATGTCCCTCCATTTCTGTGCCCCTCCTTACCCTCCCAAAGACAGATAAATGAACAGAAAAGACACAATGAAAACAAAAAAACAGCAGCAAAGGGGAAAAAGCCCTCTAATTTCCATTTCCTGGAGTTCATTTCAATAAATAGTATTTTATATGATCAGACCCACATAGCTGTTGAGCCTTTGTGATCCTCTCCTAAGAATATCCTCCTTTGGTCTCACTGTGTGAATGTCTAGAGGCCCGTATATTCATCATGACTCAGTGTATATCTTTATCTTTTACTCTCTAGTTTATTTGTAGATTTATAGGCACATTCTAGTTACACAAATGAGGGAAACCACACAACCTGTGTTTCTCTGGGTCTGGCTTACATAATAGCATTTTTTCCAGGACTTTCCATTCCCTTATGAATGGGGAAATATCATTCTTTCTGATGGAAGCATAGAATTCCATTGTGCATCTACACCACATTTTCTGGATCCGTTTGTCCACCAAAGGGCATCTGGGTTGATTCCATATCTTGGCTATGGTAAACAATGCTGCAATGGACATGGTTGTGTTGGTGGCTTTAGTGTGGCCTGGTTTGCATTCTTTTGGATAAAGATGGCCTCATCTTTGCCTCTAAGTAGACATGGTTATATTTGAGATACAGGTAAGGTAGTGGAAGAGAAAGAAGCTTGACAAAGGTCAGATATTTAGCAACCAAGCTGCCATTACCTTGTGCTGTCGGGAGCTACCTTTGACCACCTTTATTCAAACAAGAAGTTCTCCTTTTCCTCCTTACAGGCCTTCAGTCTTCTGCTGGCAATATTATTTCCTCCTCTGTCCTTCTAAGTATCAGCCTGCTTTAAATACATCATCTTTCTTCAGCTCCCTGTTTTCCTCCACTGAATCTTTCATACTGTGTTATGCCTGCTTTGGCTATGAGTAACACATCAAATATGGAAATAATGGGTGATTTAACTAATATCCTATAATGCAATCTCCATTAGTGGAATACAAAATAATATTATGAGATTTTTATTAGCTCCTATTAGTAAACACAGATTGCATTAAAAGCTGTTCCTATTTTATTTTTGAAATGCTTGGATCTGATAGATTTCTAGCAAATACCCAAATTATGCTGTACTGAAACAGTAAAGTTGAGTTTCCTGCTGAGCAGGTATGTTAAATCTTTTTTTTTTCCTTCCTGGCTTTCTTTCATTATTCTTTCTTCTTAAGCAAGGTAAGGAAATGGTGGCTGTGGGGTTTTACTTTGTTCACCTTCCCTGCTGTCATAGGAAAGCGCTGAAGAACACTTCCTAGAAAACTAGTTCTGACCTTGTGTCCTTTGCTTTCTACCACCTACAAGTAATAACACACGCCACTTCTTACCATTAAAAATTAGATATTATCTAACATTAGACTCTACATAGCACAAGGTAAAAGGGGCCTTTTGGCTGATAGCCAGGTAATTAGCTCAATACAGACAAAACATGACCATTGGAAGTCTTATTGAAGAGCTCCTATAGTCTCCCTCTCATTCTTGCTATAGGAAAGGAAAAAAAAACCTATCAAAGGATGAATTTAATATCTCCACGTTAAGTGTTTTTCTTTTGAAATTTTACCACCCCCTACAAGTAAGACAGTTCTTTCATTTAACAAAGCCATTATCACATGGAGGTGAAGGCTAGTGAAAGGGGGCTGGAAATCCCACTCAACCTCAAAATAATAATGCGGTATCTATGTTTTCCTATGCTAATGATTGTAAGGATTAGAATAGAGTGACATGCACTGACCAGATGTGAAATCTATGCATTAATATGTTTGTCTTCTATTAAGCAGGGGAAAGGATTGTGTGTTCGCCAGAGAGTGAACTTTAGTAAATCTAACTGGAAGATTATACTTTGTGCTTTGTGAATAATGGGTTTCTAATGGCTTTTAAATAGAGGATGAAATGTTTTAAAGGTCTGTTTGCTCAAATGACCGGGAATATACTCTAAGTGACATGTTTATGTCACTCACAGACTCTAGATCATAGGGAAAAAAAACACATCTTGAAATAATGGCCAGCTACTTTGGAATATACACATTTAGAGTTCTAAAAGCGTTAATTAATCAATGCATTAATAAAGAACCATCTACTGATAACACAGAAGCCATGCAACTAGTGACTCCTTTTCATCTACTCTGTCCTAATGCTAATTCCAATTTCTTGCCATTGTCTTTGTATAGTTGCTGGTCCAGCACAGGGGCTTGAACTCAGAGCCTGGACCCTATCCCTGAGTTTTATGCACAAAGCTACTGCTCTACCACATGAGCCACAGCGCCACTTTCCAGCTTTTAGTAGTTAATTGGAGATAAGAGCTTCATAAAACTTTCCTGCAGGGTCTGGCTTCAAACAGCTATCCCCAGATCTCAGCCTCTCGAATAGTTAGCGTTATAGATGTGAGCCACCGATGTCCAGTTCCCTTTGTCTTCAAAAATCATTGTCTCTTTAAAACTCATAGCATTGCTTCTGTTCATCCATTCTATGTCTTTCTGGTCCCTTAAGTTGACATTACTTTTGTAGCCTTACCAAGACTTGTCTCCTCTGGCTTACTTATGAGTACAAATGCAAGTCAAGAGGGCTGGGATTCTAAAAGGGTTTTAGGAGAAAGGAGAATTAATGCTTTCCAGACTTTGCTAGACTTAGTGGTTTTTGTAGCCTAGATCTTTTCTTTCTGGTTGACCAAGGAAACAGAATACAGGCTACCCAGAGACATTTACAATCGAGTGAGAGATCTAAGAAGGAAAAACAGTGAAGATGTAATGTCATAGGAAGTCTCCCAGGTGAGAAGAAAAAATTCTACCTGGCTTTCAGTAACCACAGTTTCCAAAGAGGAAGCTAAACTGACTGGATTGTGTATGTGGGTGTATGAGCAGTTCTGGGGCTCGAACCTTCACAGCCTGGGCGCTGTCCCTGAGCATTTTATGCTCCAGGCTGGCTCTCTACCATGAGCCACAGCTCCACTTCTGGCTTTTTGTGTGTATACATATGCATGCACAAGTATATATGTATATGTTTTCACTGAAAAAAACATACCTTTTAGCTGAGTAAAACATGAAAAACATCTTCATTTAAAACTATCACATGACTGACTCTCTCTGACGAGGATAACAACACATTTTACTTTTAATGTTTCATGCCCGTGTTGTTTTGAGTTATATAATAAGAGAGAGAGAGAGAGTGAGAGAGAGAGAGAGAGAGAGAAGCAGAGAGAGGGGGGGAGGATATGGCTATTAACTAAATCATTCTACAAATGCCTTTGGTTTTCTTCTATCCAAACAAAATTAGATCATATTCCCCAGCATACATGAGTTCAAACTTGCTCCCAAATAAAAGTTGAGTAACGATGATTGAATCACTGCGGTCCACGTGACTGCTTTTGCTAGATAAACCCATTGTACTGATTCCTTTATTTATTTTTAATTGCATGTTTATTATCTTTCAGTAGTTGTCCCAAAAGGTTACAAAAATCCAACAGGTCGGTGTGTGAGTACAGTGAATATTGTTCAGTGTCATCCTTTTAATCATTCTCCCCCATCTCTCCCAACCTCGCCCATCCCCTCCATCTTCCAAGGATATACTTTGAACATTATGATGGCGCTCATGTGATTGGTAATTAGATAGTTTGATTGGGTAATTTTGAGTGTGAAAGCCCAGCTAATCTTTGTCTTGACCTGGCACGTGTGTTTTAGGATATACCATTGTTTGTTTGGTTCTGTTTCTTTGCAGACTTCAATTCCCCACTCAAAGTAATTTGCTGTTCTTTCTCTCAGAGGTTCTTTTTGTACAGGAAAAATTGAGGGAAGAAAATTTTAGATTGGGGCACAATTTTCATTTACCTACCTATTTTTGCCATTATTTGCAATGATTAGAAAAAAGTGTTGTTTGTTTTTTCTTTCTATGTTTGGTTAGGAAGAAAAGGAATCTTAAGAAAGGAGATGTACATAATAATTGATCTAAGAATTCACATCATCTTAAAGAAAATCACCATTGAAATCATTCCATCTTCTTGCTTATCAATCAAGCCTCCCGAATAACACTACTCGATAATGAATAAACGCTTCTTCGGGGTGTGTTTGCTTTCTGAGGGTATAAATGACACTTTTTTTTCCCCCTGTGGCAGCTGATCGCGTTGCTCCAGGCTGTGTTTCATTTTAGGAAAACATGTTAGCAGAAGTAGAGTACTTTTGATTTTACTGACCGTGGAAAAGGACCACTCATATCCAGTCATGCAATTTATTAAAAACAGGGTTATTCCTAGTTCTGAAATCTTCCCTTTATAGGATCTTAACAATGTACAAGGTAAACTTGAGTTTCTCCACTGGAAATTGTCTCATAAATGGATCTTTTCCTAAACCAGATAGAACCTAGTAATTGATAAAACTCAATTGCTTGTCCCTTGGACCCTGACTGTCTCTGTCTATTTCTCTATCTCTCATTGTCTCTTTCTCTGTTGCTCTTCTCCTCCTGTCTGTCTCTGTCTTGAACAACAAAACGATGCCTAAAGTCATTCCACTTTGGAGGAAATCAACAGCAATCAACAACAGAGCAAACAGAAAGGCAGCAGCGTGATTCATTCCTTTCTGGTGTAGATTTTTTTTTTTAATTGCAATATTTTTCTTGAACTGTTCACTTAGTGTTTAATTGAAGGCATTCTTTCTCGGAGCTAAAGGTGCTGCGGATGAATCAGCGTAGCTTAGCTTGTCAAAACATTGAAGCAATCTGGGTAAAAATAATTAAAAATGATATGGAAAAACAACTAAAGGAGCCAAAGCTAAACAATGTCACATGGAGATATCATGATGAAAATAAATAACAAGCAAAACAAAGGCCTGATGTGTCAACAAAATTCTGTCAGGGATGTTCAGGGATGTTATGATTCCAGATCAGACACAGAAAGACAACATTACCATGAGAATGGGTAAGAGGGGAAAAAATGTAAGTATAATCCTTAGTAAATTGTGGGTAGATTATTCATAAAAAGAAATGGCCAGTCTCTCAGCTCTTCAGCTCAAAGCTGGCGCTCTACCACTGAAGCCACAGCTCCACTTCTGATTTTCTGGTGGTTCCTTGGAGATCAGAGTCTCACTGACTTTCCTGCCCAGGCTGGCTTTGAACCACGATCCTCAGATCTCAGCCTCCTTAGGAGCTAGGATTACAGGTGTGAGCCATTAGCACCCAGTTGAAGTTAATCTTTAATCCAACACATTTGACTAGTGTCTTTCTCCAAGCTGAAACTCTACCAACAAAGTTGATATGAACCTTTTCCTCTTCCTTGTTCCTTAAAAACAAAAAAGCCAATTCCTCCCTAAGTCTAAATCATCAACAAACTGATATTAAATTCCCCTTCCTATTGGTGATTCTGTGCTTTGATTGGCCTACGTTTCATTTCAACCAGCATCTCCTCAGTCACAGAAATGATAAAAAATATGTGTCTGTCATTAGCATTTTTAAAACTTTTTCTCAGATTTTTTGGAAAAAACAAACCTACTTGCCAGGGCACTGGTGACTGACTTATGTCATCCTAGCTTCTCAGGAGGCTGAGATTTGAGGATCGTGGTTCAAAGCCAGCCTGGGAAAGGAAAGTCCGTAAGATTCTTACCTTTAATTGGTCACCACAAAGCTAGGATTGGAGCTGTAGCTCAAGTGTTAGAGTCTCAGCCTTGAAAAACAATTAACAGACAGTGCTCAGACCCTGAGTTCAAGCCTTAGCACCAGCACAGAAGCATAACAAAACAACACCAAAGGACAATGGATGTAACATTTTTCCCCCATGGTTGTTTTCATGTCTTCTCCAGTGATTTCCAAACTTGTTGGGAATCAAAGCTGAAAAATTGATGTTTTAACCTTTCTGTTTTCCTTTCCTCTTACTATCCATCAGAGATAAATAAACATTCGTTTACCCTTCTTCAAGATGTGCAGTTTGCATTGCTGTCGCTTGGAAAGGAAATTTTTGAAATAGGAACCAGCGAACAGAGATCCTTTCTGTTAAGACTAAAATATCAACCTCTGGCCCAGCACCCATGAGTCACACCTATAATCCTGGCTACTCAGGAGGCTGTGATCTGAGGATCACAGTTTAAAGCCAGCCTGGAAAAAGCCGGAAGTGGAACTATGGCTCAAAGTGGTAGAGCACTAGCCTTGAACACAAAAGCTCAGGGACAGTGCCCAGGCCCTGAGTTCAAGCCCCAGAACTGGCAGGAAAAAAAATGCATACATCTATGTGTGGATATACACATATACACACATATATATATATACACATAAATTCAGAGGTTGATATATATGTATATGTGCATATATACATATTTATTAATATTTATTCTTTCAAATTTTGGTCCAACTTTTTCATGAAGCCAAAAATAATCACTCTTTGAAATCTGTATCCTGTGTTCTACCCGGGCCAAACAATTCTACGTATACAATGGGTTGTACATTTTTCAGGCGTTATCATTCGACCTAACCTTATAAAATAGTCCACATCTGGACTATTTCAGACCACCTATAAATAAATAACAATATATTGGCATCTTTGAGGATATCGAACAACACAGATGAGATTCGTAGCCTTCCATTGTCCCTTCCAAGAGAAAAACTCGTGTGGATATTAATTTCTATGTCTAGCCCTAAACAAAGGACAGAATTGTGTTTGCGACATTTAAAATAACACATAGATAATCACATACTGCCTATTTAGATCCAGTTCTTGGTGTTTTGTTTTGATTTTTTTCTATTACTTGATTTAGACATTTTACTCTTGGGGGCGGGGGGGGCGGGGGAGTATGAGCTGTTTCCAGCTTTTTGGTTTTTGATTTTGTTGTTGCTGCTGGGTTTTTTTCCCCAATACTGATTATTATTCTTTCCAAGTTTCTGAATCACATCAAGGTTTCTATTGAACAATATTTTACTCTCTCCACCCCCCCCCACACACACACAAAATAAAGGCAGCTTTTCTATTCATTATCATCAGAACTTTATTGGTAACTTGATCTAAGTGAAACAAACATGTTTTAAGAGGTTGAAACAAATGCAAGGATCACTGATTTACCACTGAGAGCCATTTACAGCATTCATTTCCTTCCAATTTAAATTTAAGACACCTTCCAAATGTATGACAAAGCATGGAAGTCTCTTGGACACTTCTGAAAGTTATGGCATGCATTGTGGTATGGTCAGTTTTTGTGCACATTAGAATGTCTTTTAGAATATTTCTTGCCTTTTTTATTTCTTTTTCTTTTTTTCTTTGGTGCCAGTCCTGGGACTTGAACTCAGGGCCTGAGCTCTGTTCCTGAGCCTGTTTGCTCACCGCTAGCACTTTACAATTTGAGCCACAGCTCCACTTCCAGCTTTTTAGTGGTTAAATGGAGATACGAGTCACATGGATTTTTTTTTTTTTCCCTGCTTGGGCTGGCTTTGATCTTTGAACCTCAGATCTCAGCCTCCTGAGTCACTTGGATTTGAGTTGACATTAGTTAAAGCCATCAACAAGAAATAGAATGTGGAAGCAGGTAATAAATGATGCAGAATAAAAGCAAGGTAAAGATAATAGACATTCTTTTTTTTCTGCTGTTGTTTTCTCCAGTCCTGGAGCTTGAACTCAGGGCCTGGTGCTGTCTCTGAGCTTGTTACTTAAGGCTAGAGCTCCACCACTTGAGCCACAGCTCTATGTTCAGCTTTTTGGTGGCTAAGTGGAGAGAAGAATCTCATGGCCTTTCTTGTCCAGGTTGGCTTTCAACCCCAATCCTCAGATCTCAGCCTCCTGTGTAGCTAAGATTATGGGCCTGAACCAGCAGCTCCTAGTAATAATATGTGTTTGATATGTATATTCACATTTTCTAACATTGATTTAACTAATCATACAAACTTGATCTCTTAAAACCAAAAAAAAAAAAAAAAAGACAGCTTCTTAGTCAAGATTGGGTTTCAGTGATTAACAGAAATCCTTTTTCCATACTAAGTGGATATTTTAGTTGAGAAATGCAGTGAACAAATGAAAGGCAATCACCCAACACAATTAAAGCCAATACTCCTCGAATGAATGGTTGGACACAATTCTTCATGAATAAGCCAAAAGGCTGGAATGAGAGAAGTTATAGGAATTAGATCTTTTCCTAATCATGTGACCTGAAAAATCCACCAGCTCTTTCAGCCAGATGCATCCAATAACAGTGGTAAAGTTATAAATAGGTTAGCATCCTAAAATATTTACATGGGAAGAAGTGGTATGATTTTTGTAACTTGTATCCCACTTTGAGGTGTTAGAAAGGATGTTGAATTGGATTTCCTAGATTTTATTTTGTATATCATATGTCAACTTTTATGTGGTTCAAAGTATTTTTTTTTCATGCTTAATTTGCTTCTTCATTTGGATAAAGCTAATGGACAATTATTGACAAGTGTCTTCAGTTCATCCACACTGGGCAGTATTTACAAAAACGCTCCTTTGACGCCAGATGAAATTGGTAGTGATTTCAAGGCAGAGAGCCAAATTCATCAAAAGGATAATGGCTAAATATATTTTGTTTTGTTTTCTGAATTTTAATGACTGAATGGAAGACTTATTCATTATTTATCTATTTCTGAATTTTATCAAATAGTTCTAGTGGTAATTACCCTCTCCCTATATTTATAGCAAAGTGGCACATTATCAGGATAATCGCCTGGTTCCATATTTATGAAGTATCTGTTAAAATTATAAATATAGATACACGGAGCTATATGATTAATGCCAGGGAAAGCCACTTATAGGTTAAAAATGGGGGGGAGGGGGGAATACAACTAGCTAGCACCTTTGGTGAAATTAGTATTCTGCACTTGAAGTTCCATTTGGGGCAAAGAAAAGCATTCTTCTCCTTCAAAGCATGTAATTTGTTTTAAAGGGAAATGTGAGCTTATTCTTCTATTAATCAGTCATTAAAGCGAGAGAGCGCAATGGCGATGGCGTAAGGCACCGGAGCGCAGATCAAATCACACTGTCCGTCGTTACTTTATTTTTATTTGGTATCAAAAGTTTCAACGAAACTTGAGCATGTCCGTAATTTAATCTGCCCGGAGTTTCCACACTATTTCTGAAACGTTGCACGTGCCGATCGCTTTTTTTGAATGTTTTTCTCTTTAAGTAGTTTTACAAGGAGACGCCACCCAACGGGGCAATTTATGGAGACAGCACCTCTGATTTTTATCCTTTGGACTCAGTTGTACTTTTCCCAAGCAAATACTAGTAGTTAGCAACCTATCTCCTCGGTATAAACAGGAAACTCTCTGCTCCAAGACAATGTCTAGGATAGTGAGTGAGTGTGTGTGTGTGTGTATGCACACATGTGTGTATGTGTGATCTATAAATCGCACGATACACACACACACATATATACATATATCACTGTATGTGCTATTCAGTGATTTAAGTAGCCATGTATCTTTCAACCCTTTAATTCCCAGACCCTTAAAATAAAGATTTCATTGCCAGAATGAATAGGCAGAAAGTCAAATGAAGAAACATTAGGAGCTGGGCGCTGGTGGTTCACGCCTGTCATGCCCAGCTAATCAGGAGACTGAAATCTGAGGATCACGGTTCAATGTCAGCCCGGGGCAGCAAAGTCCATGAGACTCTGATCTCCCATGAAACTACCCACAGAAAGTGGCTCTGTGGCTCAAGTGGTAGTGTACTAGACTTGAGCAAAAGAAGCTCAGGGACAGCATCCAGAGTTCAAGCCCCAGGACTGGAAAAAAGAGACAAAGAAAGGAGCAAAACAAATACACACATATACATGCATATACATATATATGTATACACACACCTATATGTATGTAATATACACATATGAACATGTGTGCATACACATGTATATGCATAAATACATATACATGTGTATAATATAAATATATGCATATGTGTGTACATATATTCATACAAACATGTACATGTACATATAGATGTATAGGTATACATCTATATGTATATGCATGTATACACATGTGTGTATACATGTGTATGCATATTATATATGTAGCCAACAGTATGCATCTTCTTCCATTATTTGAAGATCCCACCTCCCCACCTCCCCCTCCTACCCCCCCAGTCTGTGTCCGTCCATCTTTCCCTTCCCTCCCAGGTCACCTTTGCAATATGGCGGCTTTGTTGGTTCCCCATGGAGTTCATCCAAACCACCTGGGTTTGCGCCTTGTCTCTCTGGATTCTTAGCTCTCTCTAAGGCAAGTTGTAGGTGCTCATTTTCTTTTTCTCCTCCATTCCCTCCCTCCCTCCCTCCATTCATTCATTCATTCATTGTACCAGGTACAAGATGACAGGAGCAATGGACCAACTTGAATTCTCTCCACCATCACCAAGGACCTCCGACCAAAGACACATGAGAATAATGCAAGCAATGGACGTGGCCTGCAGATCTCCTCTCCCCCGGAGCCCCCTCTTCTCCCCGTCCCGGGGGCCGACATGATAGCAGACATGTCTAGGCCCCGCTCTCTCCCCCTGGGCCTCTCAGCTGGGTGAGACCCGGCCCAGCTAGATGAATCCTCCATGCGCCCTCTGAGCATTCTGCCCTCCTCTGGGGGAGCGCACCGGGTGATTGAACCCCATCACCCTTGTTTTCTATTTCTGGGGTACAGAAGGGACCTCCTCTCCACCCCTTCTGGGACATCATCAGAACCCCTGTGGCGTCTCTGGGGTCTGCAACATCTGTTCCTCTCCACCAGCCTCCTCCCGCCCCTCCCGCCAGTCCCTCTGGGAGCCCAAGGCTGCACACGCTGGGCCCCCAACCAGCCTGGCATGACCTGCCCTGGGGCTCCCCAGCACCCCATAAAATGATTCCAGGCCCTGTGCGTGCCTTTAAAAATCAGAAGGTAAAAACCAACAACTTTTAGGTTGAAGAACGTGCTTTATTATATATATTTAATATATATACAAAACGTGCTTTATTATATATAACATATTATATATTAAATATATTATACATAGTATTATATATTATATGTATCTGTCTCTTGTGTCTCTCTCTGTCTCCATCTGGCCAGCTCTGTGTGTGTGTGTGTGTGTGTGTGTGTGTGTGTGTGTGCTGAAACAATTATACACAGCTATACAAAAATCATCCAGTGGAGGTGGCATTACTATGTGTTTTTGCTTTGAGGGTCTTTGCTCTCTTTTGGGGGGGGGTCTTTATAGGGAGGGCAAAGGGAGAGGTTCAGAAAGGGAAGAAGAGAAAGCAAATGCACTCATGGTATCCAGTGGGGATTCTGGAAAGAATGAACTACGCACCTTGTGAGGTAGGACGCAAGGGGGAAACTGAGGAAAAGCAAAGGAAGGAATGACTTCGGCCAAAGGCAAAAGAAAGAAAGAAATGCACTCATCACCAGACGTAGGCTGTGATCACGGCTCTGTACCACACCCTCACGATCACAAAAACATTATACCTTTTAGAAGTCATAACGCGACCCCTGGCTGTGGCTTCTCAGCCCCAGAGCGTGAACACAGCAGAGAGCCCGAACACGCTCGCTTAGGCCGGCCCTGCTCGATGTCTCTGTATTCTAACATTCCGGTATCCTTTTGTATTTTACTTGTCTTTATTTTAAATTCTTCTTCACCACTCAGGCCTGCTCTCCTCCCTCATAAAGCAATCTCTTATGGGCCCACCGAGGTTATCTCTGTACCCAGATTGCCCGGCTGCCATCAGAATGACTGAACACCTGCTGAGACCCGTTCTACTAAACAGAATCTGCAATTATTAGCCAAAAGGAACAAAAGCACAGCTGATTTTTGTGGTTTTGTGTGCGTAGATGGTTGAACCTGAAGTAGAAGAGATCAGCTAGGGCTGGGAAGCATGGCTTTTATTGTTTTACTTGGTTTACTTGGTGGGGGTTTATTTTGTTTGTGTTTGGTTGGTCCTGGGGCTTGAACTCAGGGCCCTAGTGCTGTCGGTCCCTGACCAATTTTGCTCAAGGCTTTCAGTCTCTTGAGTTGCTGGAATTACAGGCGTGAACCACACTGGGGCTCTGCTAGATCTCTTACAACCCAAAATGATTTGGCTCCTTCTATTTTTCACTCAGATTCGAATTCAAGTTCATGTTCACATGTTCTGGCATCTTCCTCTGGGGCTCAACTATGCAGCTCCTTCCCACAGCTCCCTACTACACATAGCTCCCCACCCCCCAAGAAGACTGCTCTCACTGGTCAGACCCATTCATTCTAGACTTCACCCAGACTTTACCCTATCCGTACCACAAGCCTCAATTGAAAAGCCACCTCCTGCCAGGTGCTGTATCTCTTACCTCTAATACCAGCTACTCAGGAAGCTGAGATCTGAGGATTGAGGTTCAAAGCCAGCCTAGTCAGGAAAGTCTGTGAGACTCTTATCTCCAATGAATCACCAAAAAGCAGGAAGTGGAGCTGTGGCTCAAGTGGTAAAGCACCAGCCTTGAGCAAAGGGAGCTCAAGGACAGCATATAGAGCCTGGAATCATCAAGCTTCTAGACACACACACACACTCACACACACACACACACACAGAGGAAGATACTTTGTATTTCCTAAAGAACAGCAGCAGAAAATATCCAATGATTTAATGATTTAGAAGGAAAATTTAGGAAACAGGCAGTTATTTGGTTTTGTCAGTTGTTGAGCTTGAACTCAGGGCCTGGGCGCTGTCCCTGAGCTCTTTTCCTCAAGACTAGCACTCTACCTCTTGAGCCACAGCGCCACTTTCAGTTTTCTGGTGGTTCCTTGGAGATCAGAGTCTCACGGACTTTCCTGCCCCGGCTGGCTTTGAACCAGGATCCTCAGATCTCAGCCTCCTGAGTAGCTGGGATTATTGACTGGAAAGGGCAGTTTTTATTCCTCCCAAAGTTACTGCCGGTTGAAGAATGACAAGAAATACGCCAGGGAAGGGTGAAGCAAGACACAATAACAACTTCAGCTGTAAGAAAGCAGTACAGGGGAGGAGATGGAGGTCATCTGAGGACTCTCAGGAATAGACTCATGAGAAACTGGCCCTGGACCGGAGGGAGAGGAAGACATTAGAGCTGACGGCTAGGCCTTAGAGGCGTGTCGTGAAACACATGGAGATAAGGAATCTGAGAAGAGGGACGGATGGACAGAGATGGAGACAGGCGGGCAGGAAACTGGGAAAGAGAAGTTCAATGGTGGGCAAGTCAAGGTTGGGGTGACTTTTTGAGCCCTAAGAGAAACGTTGAATACAACACTCGTGATGTAAGTGTTCGATAGCATTTGTGACCTTGGTCCTTAATCAGAGCATTTGACAGTCAGCTGCTCGTACCTATAATCGTAATGACTCAGGAGGCTGAGATCTGAGGATCGCAGTTCAAAGCCAGCCCGGGCAGGAAAGTCTGTGAGATTCTCATCTCCAGTGAACCACCAGAAAACCGGAAATGGAGCTGTGGCTCAAGTAGTAGAGTGCCAGCCTTGAGTGAAAGAGCTCAGGAACAGCGCCCAGGGCCTGAGTTCAAGCCCCAGGACTCACACACACACACACACACACACACACACACACACACTCACACACACACATTTCTCCTGAGAGATCTGAGGATCTGACACCATGGTTTACAGCCATCGGAAAGCTATCTTTGCTAACTTTCAAGAGTTCAAACTTCAGTGTTCTTGTTGATCAGTAAAAGCAGCTGGTGTCCAGGGGCAAAGAGAAGAGGATCACCAGTCATTCTTTTCTCTAAGGAAGAGTGACAAACTTTCTTGCTCTGGGAGCTCGCCCTGCTAGAATGAGCACAGTTCCGCTCTCATCCCGGGCCCCTGAGGAACAAAGCCCTCTGCGACTCTAAAGAATGTGCCTTCTGTTTCTAGAACTTACTCCCTCAACCAAGGGCTTTAGGAATGAACTTCCAGACACTGTGAAACCGCGGTGGCTCTCCCTCCAATGGGCTCCTTAAATCCCCTTCCTTTGAGCTCCCTCTTTAGTCCAAGTTCTCTCCTCTGGCGCTGAGATTTTGTTTCCCCCCCTCACACAGATCTTCCCCCCAGCAACCCCTTCTTCAGCAACCAACTCATCCCTACATTCTCAGAAATGCCGGCCTTCCAAGGATTCCTCTCTGCTCTTCCTCCTGCTTAGTTGTTTTGTTCCAGAGAACACAGGGGGTGTGTAATCGCTGTGTGTACATTAGTGAGACTGGAACAATGAATCTTGTTGCAGTCGGTTTGGGAAAGGGGGAATGACGGACGGAGATGGAGGGAGGGGGTCCCATCAAAATCTGTTTTATGCACAGACGGACATGTCAGAATAAAACACCCATACATCTAAGCAATGCAGATAAGAGGCGTGGAGAAAAAGGAAATGAAATCACCACCTAATCCATTAAAGAAAAATACCACCCCCAAACTGGATTATTATGAGTTACACTGGGTGCCTTCTGCAATCATCATTTCTAGTCTTAAGATTCTATGACTCATACATTCAGCCTTAGTTGGGCCTTGGACTTTAGGAGAAAAATCTATCCCTAGAATGACTTTAACGGGGAAGAAACGTTAGATTAAAAACGCAGATGCACTCAAAAGTAGAGGTAAGGCTCAAACAGTGGAGAACCAGCCTTGAGAGTTCAAGCCCTAAGAATCAGCACAAAATGGAAAGAAAAAAGAATTACACTGGTATCCGGATATAATATTTTAATGATCGAGCTACTGGACATTGGGCCAGAGACAACAATAACCCATCATCACACTGGGCAGTGAGTGAGTGAGATATTTCTGCTATCCCTCCCATTTTATTGGTATTACCACGTATTTTTCCTTGTGTGAGTTCACCGCAATTTAAAAGCCATCAGCGGGCAAAGTTTAGATGGAGTCAACTTTTAAAGTATCAGAAGCTAAGATGAAATGAAATCAGGGATCATAGAAAAAGCCTTCGTGAGGAATGTTTAAACAAATTAACCAATGTTGCTTCTTTTTAATTTTTAAGTTTTTTAAATACTTCAATGTTTCGTTTTTCAAATTCTTTTTTCTTTTCGACTGTGGGGCTTGAACTCAGGGCCTGGATGCTGTCCCTGAGCTCTTCAGCTCAAGGCTAGTGCTCTAACAGTTTAAGCCACAGCTCCATTTCTGGTTTTCTGGTGGTTCATTGGAGATGAGTCTCATAGACTTTCTTGCCTGGGCTGGCTTTGAACCATGATCCTCAGACCTCAGCCTCCTGTGTACATGGGTTACAGGTTAACATGTCCATTTATGGGTTGGGAATACCTTGATGCAAACCATCTGCCATATCTATTCACCTTCTGTCTGCTGTCCTCGCTTTCCCAATCACCAGAAGATTCCCACTTCCTTTTTCACATAGAGACACTGAATATTATGACTTTTCTTCTTCCACTGTTCCCTTTTCTATTCATCTAGCCCCTCTCCCATTAGGGCCTCTCCCCTCATTCAAAACATATTTGAACTTCCTGACATTCTTCTATTAAATCGTTCATTGTTTACAGAGTTTAGTCATGGTTTTTCATTCTTGAATATACCATTAAAAAATGAGGCAGGCAACCAAGGTTTTCTGCTGTGTGTGTGTGTGTGTGTGTGTGTGTGTGTGTGTGTGTGTGTGTTGTACTAGCGCTGGAGCTTGAACTCAGGAACTTGGCACTGTCCCTGAACTTTTTTGCTCAAGGAACATTAGACTAACCAACTTTGTTTTGTGTTGTTTTGTTTTTAAACTCAAACATTGGGCTCTGAGTCCAAACACTAGCACTCTACCATGTAAGCCACAGCACCACTTCTTGCTTTTTCTGAGTAGTTTATTGAGGATAAGAGTCTCATGGACTTTTCTGCCTGGGAGGGTTTCGAACCCTGATCGTTAGATCTCAGCCTCCTAAGTAGCTAGAATAACAGGCGTGAGCCACCAATGCCTGGCTAATGTAACCAATTTTTAAGAGAAATGAATGCACAGATAGTCTTTAGGTAAGTAAGTGTTTATGTATCCTTATGAAGTCCTTTCACCATCTTTAATGAATACGATCAGAAGATTCCAAGATGGCAGCCATTCACTTCTTCTCCTGTAGGGTGGGAAGCTCTTTCACATTGCATCCCAAGTATAACCAGGCCAGGCGTGTAACTAGCCCAACTCTAACGATTAAGCTGCTTTTGAATTTCTTTTTCCTTATTCATGCCAATGTGGTATTTTCCTTGTTGCTTCGAAAATTCATGGAAAAAAAATATCTGCAAAGTCATAACAAGTCATTTAAAAAAGCTGGGGGAAGGGGAGGAAGGGATTACTCACTTGCTTTAAATAGTCATTTGTTGATTTATTTGACTCTCAAGAGAAAAAAAATATCACATTTCCAAGAATAGTATCCCTTATTTCCACTGGGGGGGGAACATTTTTTATATATACTTGGACCTTATCTCTACCCCTCCATACAAACATTGTATTAAAAATAGTTTCCAAACTATTTAGTAAAAGTTTGAAGTGCAGAAGCCTCCCTTAAAAACTCTCATTTCTCTGCTATGATTTTTAACTAAAACAGACGCAACACAACAGATCCGTCGGTGTTACTGAGAGTCTGACCTCAGAATCACGGCCTTCTGAATAATTTTAACCTCTGCCATCTGTCCAGTTTCTCTGGCTAATTAATTACTAACCACCCAATCCCTGGAAGTTTCTACCATTGGATTCTAATGAAGATCTCCTGTGCTGACTCATTTAGCACAAACTATTCTAGTCTTCCTCCTCTACAAAACTGAGTTCATATTCAGTGAGTATTTGCACGTTTTAACTTTACACTTTCAATTACTTCTCTACAACCTATCTTATGGAAGTTAACTAGAAAATGGATGTATACATGCATGTGAGATCAGAAGGCTACGATTTTATTCTTTCCCCCCAAACCATGCTTCCAGGGTTCCAGGCTTGCGGGACAATGTATACATCAATCACACAGACAGTTCAAATGAGTGCTGTAGTTAAAGCTACACTTACTGGTCACTGCTGACTCACATCTGGAATCCTAGGTGCTCAGGAAGCTGAGATCTGGGGATCAGGGTTTGAAGCCAACCTGGGCAGAAAGATCTGTAAGACTCTGATCTCCAATGAACCAGCAAAAAGCCAAAGTGCGATACTGGTAGCTCAAGTAGCACAGAGCCAGCCTTGAGTCCCCAGTACTAGCACAAAAAGTAAGATGAAGAAGACAAAAAGAGGAGGAGAAAGAGGAGAAGCCCCCCAATGAAACGTACTGATAGACATAGTCGTGTGGTCCCTTCTTGAATCTGTGGTTCATTAGAACAAATAGTATGTAGCAGAAGCCATAGGGCTCTACTGGCAGGCTTAAGCCTTAAGACACACTGGGAATCCTTTTTTGCCCTAGGAATCACTGTGAAGGCTGGATGTGCATAAGGAAAAGCCATGTGGAGAGGAAGATACCCTGTGTCATGGAAAAGAAGTCCAGCAGTACCATGTTTCAGCCATAAGTACCCCAGAAAAAAAAGAACAAAACAATGTATATGCATGTTTAGGCTCAAGTGTGGATTTGACAGAGACCCCCCCCCCCCAACTCCTAGGACATAGATAAGAGATGTTGTTTGTTTTAGATTTGTTGCACAGCAACAGCTAATCGAAACCAGACTGGAATCCAGGTCTTCTGAGCTCTAGAACACATGTGTTCAAAGGCAAGGCATTGATTTTTACTCTTAGCCTTTCTAGAAGCTTCATTAAAGATGCAGACTTAGTAACTAACTGTTCTTCGTCTCTGTCAGGGTTGGCAAAATGAGACTACCCCACAGGTCACGCAGAAGAGAGTTGACTGGGAGAAGCACACCGCCGGCCTGTACCAGATGTAGGCGTACGAGGAAGGAAGTCAGGGCAGAGAGAGATTACAAAGGGAAAGGCCAGGAGGGGGTGTGGTCAAAGCAGATGTGGAAGTGACCTCACAGGATGTGGAAGTGACCTCACAGGATGTGGAAGTGACCTCAGAACCTGGGTGATTGACAGTTACAGGTGATTCCAGGTTTCTGGCAGGTGATTCCTAGTAAGGCTTCGTGCTGTCCTTTATGAAGAGGAAGGAGGGAAAGTGGTCTGTTCCCCAGGCAGATCTAAGTCTCCCGTTTGCTTGATTGCAAAATTTCCATAATAAATAACTTAATGATTAAAATACATTCCGTATGGCAGTCTTAAAGATAACTTATTTATGGATATATCTGTCCATCTATTCCTCCACTCATTCATCCATCCATTCATCTATCTATCCATTCACCCATTCATCCCTCCATCCATCCATTCATCCAGCCAGCCTTCCATTCATCTGCTGTTTGTCCATAGATCTATCCATCTACCAAAGAACCAGGCCAGGTTTGCTATAGTTCTTCTGGAGTATAATAAAGTACAGGAGAGCTGGAATGAAAAGGTCAAAGTTCTTCATTTCTTATCATCTTCATTTCAAGTCTATAACACTTATAAAGCAGTTATTTGGCTGTAGGGTGTCTACCACTTTTATCGAGTTTTAACCATTTGAGAAACATGATTGCTGAAGAGGAGAAAAAGAAAAAAAAAAAAGAAACACAATCACCAGAACCTTGGAGAAAATAGTCACAATCTTCTGAAAATAAACACTCTCCAAGCAAGTAGAGTTTAGACAATGACAACTTTTCATCCCTTCAAGCAAGCATCGTTTATCTTTGAGGTAGACCATCTTTTTTTTGCTCTTTCCCTTTTTGGTTTGAAATCCTGTACGACTCGGGGCTCAGTATTGGATACCACAATATAGAACAGCAGGGAATCTTATTCACTCTTCTATTAGAATTATATTTGTTTGGCCATTGCTCGGAAGTCTGTCTCGGAGCATTTGACAGCCTACAAGGCTTACTGCCATGAAAAATGTTTGTGATGTTATATAAATACGGTCCCTGGTCAGGAGTCGCCATGTAGTTTTTGGACACGGATGCTAAGAGAGAAATGACTCAAGCATAACTCAAGGATAACTGTCAATAAGCAATAACAGGCCATAAGAAATAATAATATAGGAATAACCCTCTTCCAGTTGTCACAAGCCTTTGAGCTATAGAAGTTCACTTAGGACCAAAGCCATATACATACATACATACATACAGATAGATAGATAGATAGATAGATACAATATTCATGGTTTCTCGACCAGCCTCTGATGTTAGAAGCTATCTGATGTCCCATGTGTGAACCACAAGGTATAGCTTCAGCAGGAAGTCGCCTCTCTGTTGTTTCTAGTGGCTATTATGAACAGACGGGGGGGGGGGGGGGGGGGGGGGGGGAGGGGGAGATACAACAACAAGACACAAGAGGGAACACTCAAGTTAGAATCTCAAATACTCGTTTTCTTTGGACACGATGCGAGGTGAGGACGTGTTGGGAAATCACGTGGGAAATCGCAGCTGACTGAACGGCATCATTTTGTCCCCTTCTTGTGACTGATGATGCCTTTTAGGAAACTTCCAGTGATCCTGACAACCGGGCATCAGGAGTCAGTTCTCCGGCCCAGCTTCCCCAAACACACCGTTGTTTATTCAATTTCAAATGAGACCAGCCAGATGTATGTGCTTGGGCACAGAGATCACTGTAGGATGTTGTCCCAGCCATAACTCCTACAAACTCTCCTCCTCCCCCTCCCCCCCCGCTATGAGTCAATCACTGGATGTGACAAAAATACCATCCTCTCCTTATGCCAGAACCCTCTGCTTAACACTGATCAGCAGGCCCGCCATCTTTCTCTCAAAGGAATCCGAAGTGGAATCCTCCCACAGAATCTAGGCCCTTGTTTGGCGTGCTACAAGCCAATGTTGAACGCAACAAAATTCCGTAAGAGGATGATCTTTTACCTGGCTACTTGGGAGGCAGAGATGGGAGGATTGCAATTCAAGGCCAACCCTGGGCCAGGGATGGAGGGGGATATTTAAAAAAGAAAGTTCACAAGATTCCTTCTCAACCAATGGCTGGACATGGTGATGTGCATTTCTTATCCTAGTTATGTGGTAAATGCCACATAAGGAAGGATTAAGCATCAGTCTCAAACTGAAGAGTTCTGAGTTCAAAACCCAGTACCATCTACAAAAATTGGCAAATATCAGTAAAGTACATACATTTGAAACTGGATGACTTCTAGCTTATTCCTAATATTTGCCCTTCTATTTGCTCACATTATGCTGACATCTCTCTCATAGGAAGAAATGCACAGAGGTCGCCCGTCTAGAATCACAGGGGTTTGACCTCCTGCTAAGATCATGTAACTGGGCCAGTGTCATTTCATGTATGTAGAAAGCAAAAGACAAATTAAGGGATGGATAGAGGAGAAATGCAAAAAATGAATAGGGCATATCTGACCTTTCCTTTGACCTTGCAATTTCTCTTTTAAAAATTTCCATCTCCTTTGATTCTCATTCCAACTCCACCAGGTATATAAAGGCAAGTAATAGTTAATGCATCCTAACTGCAGGATTCTCAGAGCTACTCCAATAATCCCTCACGTACATATCAAAGGATGCTTTCTCCTAAATACTACCATCTTGCTATCAACCTGTACAGGACTTAATATGCACATACTTTGTCTTGATATACTTTCTGCATTTCTTCCAGAGTCAATCAAGTTGGGTGCTGGTTGGTCACGCTTATAATCCTGGCTACCGAGAAGCCTGAGATTTGAGGATTGTGGTCTGAAGCCAGCCCAGGTCGGGAAGACTGTGAGACTACCAATTAACTGGCAAAAATGTCTGGAAGTGGAGCTGTGGCAGGTGGGAAAGCACCAGTTTTAAGTGAGAAAGCTAAGTAAGGGCGCAAGGTTGCAAGTTCAAGCCCAAGTACTGGCACAAAAAATAAAGAAAGGAAGAGAAAGGGGGGAGGGACGAAAAGAAAGAAAAAGAAAGAAGGAAGGAAGGAAGGAAGAAAGGAAGGAAGGAAGGAAGGAAGGAAGGAAGGAAGGAAGGAAAGGTGAAAGGAAGGAAGGAAATAGGAATGAAGGAAAGGAAGGAAGGAAGCAAGTAAGCAAGCAAACAAGCAAGCAAAATAGGAAGAAAGAAACGATGAAAGAAAGGAAGGAAGGAAGGAAGGAAAGAAAGAAGGAGAGAGAGACAGAATTGGTTGGAGGTTGGCTTCTCCATGGCTTTGGCACTACTGTCTGGCATGGAAGTCAATCTGGGTACAGAACTGGCTATTTTGGCAACATTTGCCCACTGGGTTGTTAATCTCTTTGGGCAAGATTCCCTGTTGTATTTCTCTCCATGCTTGTAGCTTGCTTTATACTGGAAATTGAAGGGACAGAAATAGGAAAGATTTGCTGACTTTCAAACTAAGCAAAACAGCTCATTTTCTGTTTTAAACATAGCACCTCTGACTAATTTCTTGCAATAATTTAACCTGGTAAGTTTGTCCTTAAAAGAAAATATGAAGCAATAGTAACTTCTCGCTTGAATTAACTTCTAATTCTCCACTTTGTGGACACAAACATAAATCAAGAAGGGACCACAGTGTAGGTCTACAGAAACAAGCAAGTTGGAGGGGAAAATAAAGAAAAAAGCTTTTCAGTTTTCTCACCATCTTTCTTTGCTTTATATTAACATTGATAATCTTAAAATTTGTTAGCTTTTTAATTCAATAATATAATATATTTATATTATATATAATACTATATTATACATGTTTAGATTATATATTATATAATATATATTCTTATATTGTTTCCTTAAAACAAAATATAATAATTAGTTATTGGACAGAATATAGTAATTGGTTAAGCATATTGTATTGCAGGCATTTTCAAAGAGAATTTCCATATATTCCAGAGAACTGACTGTTAGATATTCAACAAGACTATTTATAATCAAACTTTTCTTCACTCAGACGTAGGGCCTGATTGAAGTTATTAACTTAAGTTAGAAACAACCTATGACTTGCTTTAACCAAAGAAATGTAAGCACACACACACAAGAAACAAAAACCTCCAAAACACAAAAAGTTGTTAAAAAATGGTTACTTTCAGGCAGAATTCATGATTAGCCAACCCATTTTCCTTCTGCAGCAATCATGAAAAACACCAAACTGGAGTTTCTATAAGCCGGGGTTCTTGGTGACCCTCATAAATAACCAGCGTGCTGTTTTGTGGTTGTTACTGCAGCCTACCCTAACCCATGCTGACTAACACGTTATGTCAATGATGAGAAAGCAAAGACGGAGCGACAGGAAGCAATCTCCCTCAGTGGCTACCTCCCTCCAAAGCTGCAGGCCAAGTTAGCATTCTGGCTCTGCTGTCCTCAAATCTCTAACTTTGACTCCAGGTACCATGGCCTCTCAGAACCTCAAAATTAAACACCAGAGTTAGCGTGTGGGTATCACGGATGCCCATGTACCAAGCAACTGGCCCTTTGGATGGACTTGTACAGTCAGGCTGGTTATTAAAATACACAAGGGGTAGATCTGCTAATGCAAGATCTCTGAGTTAAACTTATTCTTTTTCCATTCATAAAATGGTTGCCTCCACCTACGTCCTGCTTCTATTATTATGAGAGATGATGAAGGAAAATAGCCCAGGCAACAGTCGCTAGAACCTTCTGTGAGTCTCGGAGACATGTGACAAAGTTGTAAGGAGCTTAGAAAACTCTCTTGCCATTTGCATTAATACCCACTGATTTACGTTCAAGTGAGCCTGTTCTCCGCGCATGGGATTTTAGCTGAAATGCATTTTGTGCGAGATTTCAAGACTTGGCAGCCCAAGTTCTTCTCTCCTACTAAAGAGAGACGTTACTTTTTTTCTTTTTATGAATTTAATACCTTGGCCACTTTCAAGTCACACAAATCTCACACATAGTTTTCACTTCATGGTTGCTCTTCTGGGTGATATTTGAATACCTCTTGTTTATCTAATTTTTCATGTCATTTACTCTTTGTTTTCTTGGCAGGCTGTCTCCGATTTCTTTCAAGTTTTAACGATTGCCAACTACTTTATTTCTTTACCTGATGCTTTTGCTCATTTCCTCTAAAACTAATCTTTCAGGATTCATGGAATAGGTGTGACTTCTTATTCAAAATAATCTCAGCAGCAATAGTATTCTAAACGCACATGGAACAGGGAATTCTTCACATTATCCATTACACTTGGAAGTAAGGTATTCAATCTGCATTGAATTCTTCAGTTCCTCAGTTTACCTATCAACTAAATATGGATAATCACCCTGTTCCTCATCTCTAGGATTGACTAATTTAGATGAGGGCACTTAATGCAATTATACCACAACCTCGGAAATATAATTGCTCATGCTCAGAATACTCTTGCAGATATTGGAGTACCTCACGATTTGATTTCATAAAGGACTCGTGTAACTCACATCATTTTGGACCTGATGACTGAGAAAAGATATCTATTTTTTAAATGAGAGCAACAACAGCAAAAGAAACTTGAATTACCCCTCAATGGATGCATAAATTAAGGAAATGTAATATACATGCCCAGTGGAATTTTGCCTATCCATTAGGAAGACGTTGTATCATTTGTAAAGAAATGGAAAGACTCAGGGGAAAGTTATATTATATGGAGGAAGACTGGCCGAGAGAGACCAACCTTGCATGATTTCCCTCGTTTGTCATAGTTAGAATTAGCTAGTAAACTTACGAGTAAATACACGGGATGGTATGCAGGTGTATACAAATGTATTAACTGAAGTACTGGTAGGTTCAAGGGCAAACTCAATAGTGTCACTCCTTACAAATGCAAAAATCAAAGTTCAACAAAAGAAAACACGGGGAGATGGATACGGGCAGAAGAATGAAGGGGAGGAGAGGGGAAGAATACACCCAAGAATTTATTGTATGTACTACAAAATTAGGAATAGTGAGGAAAGAGGAGAGAAAGTCGGAAATGGTGACACAAATCAAGACACACTGTATTCATAAATTGCTGTGTTCAATGGCAACTCCTTCGTACAAGTACTTAAAGATAATTTTTTTAATACGTGTGTGTCACAGGAAACACAGCAAGTCAAGTCACAATTCCCAGGAATTGTATACAAATGATCTGGAATAGGTTGAGAATATTTACAGGACTTCCAGAGATAGCTTTTCCTTTGTCCTACCGTTACCGATTCTGATTCCAATGACGTGTGTTCAGGACGTAAGAAAATTGGACATCGACTAGACAGTGTCAGTTAAAGCAATAAAGATGGCTTTAACAATGCCTGTCTTGCTTTTTGTTTTCTTTTTTCCCACTATGGGGGCTTGAACCCAAGGCCTGAGCTTTTGCGCTTGAAGTTACCACTTCCGCAGCTCCACTTCCAGTTTTCTTGCTGGTTCATTGGAGAAAAAGAGTCTCACTTTCACCTGAGCTGGCTGACTTCAAATCCGTGATCCTCAGATCTCAGCCTCCTGAGTCGCTGGGATGACAGGCGTGAGCCACCGGTGTGCAGCTGGAATGCGGGGTTGTGAATTGCTATTTGCACAGAGCCTGGCAATCTAGAGAGGAGACTTCTGAATTTAACAGCCTTCTGGAAAGTTAAGGCCCTACAGGATACCACAGAGAAAAAAAAGATTTAATTATAGCTAAACAATAGAATTTCAGCGTTGATAACTGATTCCTGCTGGGTTCTGGTCTTGCGCAGCAGAAAGGAAGCCATTCATTCAGACTGTAATGTATCCTTGGTGTGGTATTAATGAGCTGCAGATGACAGTTTCAGGAAGAGCGTTTGACCTTGGAACAGCAACTGAACAACTTGGGGGCTGATTCTCTTAACGTGCATTTTATTCCTTTCCTAGTCTTTCCCAGCCTGTAGAGAAAGATGGAATAAACAATAGAATCCAACTATGCTCGCCGAAAGAAATGCTACACTGGTGACAAAGGGAGTAGCTGATTTGTTGTCTGAAAGTTCTGTTGGTCTTAGTTTCTCTCCACCATATGGGTGTGTGTGTGTGTGTGTGTGTGTGTGTGTGTGTGTGTGTGTTTCTCCACCATATGGGTGTGTGTGTGTGTGTGTGTGTGTGTGTAGGTACTGGGCTGGAACACCAGGGCTGGGCGCTGTCCCTGAGTTTTTTCATTCAAGGCTGGTGCTCTACCACTTGAGCCACACTTCCACTTTGGGCTTTTGGCTGATTTATTAGAAATAAGAGTCTCTATCCAGACTGGCTTGGAATCTTGATCTTCAGAGCTCAGCCTCCTGCATAGCTAGAATCACAGGTGTGGGTTTCAATGTGGCATTTTCATTAACTCACTAATTTCTGCTTTGAAATCTACCAGCATGCAAATGGCAGAGAAGCTAGGTGTAGGGTAGAGGCTCCCGCCTGTCATCCCAGCTACTCAAGAGGCTGAGAGCCGAGGATCACGGTTCAAAGCCAGCCTGGACAGGAAAGTCCATGGGACTCTGATTTCCCATGAACCGGCAAAAAGCCACACGGGGAGCTACAGCTCAAGTGCTAGAGCATCGGCCTTGAGTAAAAATAGCCGAGCAAGAGCGTGGCTCTGAGTCCAAGTCTCCCGATATGCCACAAAGTAAGTGGTGGAGGGTGTTGGAGGGAAGCAACATAAAATGAGACCCCAGTGAGTTACACAGTGTTCAGTACACAGCCAAGTGATCACAGGGCACTGCGATTATTAATTAATAAGTACAACACTGGTCACAGCCAAACAACCACCACCACCAAACAATTCTTATTTGAAACCACTAGATCAAGTGAACTTCCCCATGATCTAACCCCAGTACCCACAAAAGCACAGGGATGCCTCCTGAATTTCCAGCCCAACAGAATGCTGTTGTCCTCAGGAAGAATAAATTAATCATTCAACAACGACTTCTTTAATGATCAGTTCTGCTCGGAGATTATAAAGTGCTCGTATACTGAATCTAGACAAGCCAGGCCAAGACAAATACCTGCATTTGCCTTAAAATTAACCCTGTGACTGGCATGGTAGAATGTTCCGGAACTCTTCAACTAAAAGAAGTGATGGATTTGCGGGCATGGGAATTTGAAAACTTTGATTGAAACGGTTCACAGCCTAGCTGAATCCCTCATTCTCCTTCCCCATAACAGTAAAAAAGAAAAAAAAAAGAAGCACTTATACAACCTGGCCAAATATTTAGATAAAGAATGGGTTTGTCCCCAGCAATATCTCCGATGTGTTTGAGTTATTCTGCACGCTGTTTAAATAGTTAAACTGTCAGCCTGGAATTTTGTATATATTCCTCATTAGCTTACCTCGAAGACTCCGGGGTAGGTACATCAGCACGTTAAAATTTTTGTATTTTTCCATGGTTTATAGGCCCCATAAAAGGCCTGGAGCACTTTATGAGGGATGTTACATTAATATGTGTTATTATAAATATGATTTAAATATCTAAAGCATTTCAGAGTGATTACTGTTCAATACGGCAGGAGCAAGAGCACTGGGTGAGCCCATGCTGCACGTGGCTTTCTAGGGTGCTGTATAATGAATTGTTCAATATAGTTTGCATGAGATTTGTCCCTGTTGCTTCCCAGGCTCAGGGGGGATTTGAGGTGCCGCGTCTTAACAAAGCGATCATAAATTTAGGACAATAAACCGCCCTGGAGATTTTTATTTTTTGCCTTTTTTTTTTTTTTAAACCTAGTATGTGCTTAGGGAAGGATGAATCTGGGGAGATTTTATTTAAGGCCGCAGAGGAAGCTTTCTGACAATGCTCGACATTGTTCTAAACTGCTGTTAAATCAATTAGTGCATTGGAGAACCCGGAGGTTGGCCTCAGCCTCTTTCCCAGCTTGGCCGAAGGATGCTGGCTGGTTCTTTGGGAAAGAAGAGAAAGAGGGAGACAGAGAGAGAGAGTTGCAGCAGGGATGCACTCCAATTCCCTGGAAAACATCGCCCCTGATCCTGCATGAAAGGAAAGTTCCGGCCCCTTCTTTAACTCATCAAGTACAATGTGGATGTCATCTCCAAAATCCATCGCCCGCCCTCCTGCATTACACGCTGTAGCCAAGAAAGGTTAAGTTGGGAAAAATAGTAACTTGCTCTTCTCTTATCAAGACCATGAAGTTAAGCATCCAAACCAAAATTCTTATGAGACAAGGACATGTTTTACTTAATTATACAGATAGATATTGATAGACACATGTACATACATGTGTGTATACGCGACTCATTGTGTGTATGTGTACACATAGGTGTGAATGTATGTGCGTGCACATATACATGTGTGCATGTATAAAAATAAACATTGGTGGCTCACGCCTGTCATCCTAGCTACTCAGGAGGCTGAGATTTGAGGAGCGTGGTTCAAAGCCAACCCAGGTAGGAAAAGCCATGGAACTCTTATCTCCAATAAACCAGCAGAAACCTGGAAGTGGCGCTGTGGCTCAAGTGGTAGAGAGCCAGCCTTCAGCTGAAGAGCACAGGGACAGCGCCCAGGCCCAGAATTCAAGCCCCATGACTGACAAAAACATATATATATTCATATATGTACACACACATATACATTCCTGCATGGGCATCTATAGACAATATTCATGCACACATGCCCATGTATGCACACGCATACCTATGTCTACCTTCATATATACCTATGTGCGTGTGGATATGGATATGTGTATCTCCATATACACTTGCACATAGAGACACATGTACATATACCTAGACATATTCAGATCAGAGGAACTTAAAACCCTTCCAGAGATCATCCAGTTTTACATGTTGTAAAACAGAAACAAAACCTAAGAAAAAAAACCAAAACAATAAACGAGGTCCTCCGTTAGTACCTACCGTGTCTTAGAGCATGGTAGGGAGATTCAAGCTCTTTTCTGAACTCAGAGAGGAATGACTGACCATCACCATCGTAGGGCAAGAAGGAGGACCGACATGTCTCCCGTAATTGGTGGCATTCGCGCCTTTGCTCTTAGTCTTTCTCATTAGCTCCATAATGACACTCCTCGATTCTTTGCTCTTCTTTGTGTCTTTTGATCTGATGCCACGATCCCTGGCTGGGTCAGTATCTCTCCACCGCAGCTGTTGCCTGCGGGGTTAAATCATAGATTAGGCTGGTTCGAGGGAGGGAGCCTTCCTGACAGATTCCTTCATTCCACTTCTTCTTTCCTTTCTGGCCAAGTTCTCCCCCCGTTTCTTTCACCTAGATAATAGATTGGAAGAAGAAACGAAGCAAATTGAATGAACGCGCTTTTCCATCCAACTTGGAGAATATTACTCTTGTTTCCTAAGACAATGCTAATATATATATATATATATATATATATATATATGCACATATATATTATATTACTTTATATATTTAGATTTTTAACCTGGCTTACAAAAAAAAATATCAGTAATCATTCTACGTGAACACCATCAATGTTTTCCTAAGCTGAAAGCTAGCTTCCCCCAGCTACACAAAACAAAAAGCCTTGTCTTTTTAATATCCATGATTTCCTTCAAAGATGCATGGTGGGTGATTTTTCTGGAAATAAGGTCTAGAGGAATATATTTCCTATCAACTTTCTACAGCACAAGTTGCTATGTGTAACAAGAAGCCAAAAAATAGTAGTCTTTTTTTTTTCTTCTCTGCCCCCAAGAACTGAATACGTATTTAAGTAGTCTGATTCATAATGCAGCGCTAGGCGACAGCTCCTTTTTGTAACCTACAAATGCCACCTGTAATGCGATCATTTCACTCCTGGTCTAGTGTGATGACTAGACAAAGTGAGACACAAATTAACTAACTTCTAAATGTCTTTCCTCTTCTGTCTCATCCGATCTCTGCTTTGGGAGAGTAATTACACTGTGACAGAAAATAGTGATGTATAATCCTTCTAGAATGTATTTCTCTCTCGTGTATTTGATAAATCCTCTCTATAATGATAAAAAAGGGGGTCCAGGATATGATAACCTCTCCACACACACACACATACACACACACACACACACACACACACACACACACACACACATAAATCATAGCTTAGCACTGGCAAAACAAGAAGCAGGAAAGATCAATCTTACTTTACCTATTCTTCTTTAGTGAAGGCCAGAAATTCCCTCTGGATCCCTTTTCAGCCTTTTTCCCCTAATGTAGGTACTGGTTCTGAGTCACTGGTTGAAGGGTTGCCTCTTTTACCCAGAAGCGGATGAGTGTCTTATCACCAATATCACAGAACTCAGAGAAGATTCTCAACCAACAGGAATTCTCAACCAACCTCCTCTGTTCCTTCCCACTTTATTACTATCAGTTAAAACGCTCTGTCCAGTCATTCTCCATGATTCCCAGCTTTTCATCAAATCCAACCTAAAAATACACTAGTTCAACTGGGCACTGTTGGCTCAGGCCTATCATCGCAACTACTCAGGAGGCTGAGATCTGAGGATTACTGTCTGAAGCCAGCTTGTGAACCTCCAATGAACCACCAAAAACAGGAAATGGAGCTGTGACTCAAAGTAGTAGAGCACTAGCCTTGAGCAAAAAGAGCTCAGAGACAGCAATCAGGCCCTGAATTCAAGCCCCATGACTGACAAAAAATAAATTAATTAAATTAAAAAAACAAAAATAAACAAACAAATATTATATATATATATATATATTAGTTCTTTTAGGTTTATTTTTGGGAGGTGGAGATAGATGTCTTCATTTCTCATGGCTCTCATACTACATAAAACTTACATTAAATAAGTTTGCATGTTTCTCTGGTGTTAACCTGTCTTTTTCCTGATAGAGTCTTCAATCCTTAAGGTAACCATGGGAGAGAAAAAAATAAATATTTTTCTTTTTTTCCCCCTATTGGGGAGTTTGGCAAGATAGATATTATTCTCATGTTAGGTAAGAAAATGCGAGCCACAAAGGAAGAAAAGCATCCCCAAGAATAAGGGAGAGCCAAAATTAGGGAACTTAAATATTTTAATAGCTTTCGTAGTGTTTTGGTTGGAAAAGAGGCTTACCCTGAAACTTAAGAGACTGTTTTGGTACTTAGGCATCCTTTATAGATTATCCAGGAGTTCATTCTCACACATTTTTCCTATTGTCCTCTGAGCTCTCAATAAAACTTTATTACACATCCGTGTTTGCCAAGGGCAGCTAGCTGTATTTCGATTAATGGCCTGAATCGGAGAAATAATTCTGATCACAGAGCCAGGATGGCTAAGTTCTAAATTCCCAAGTGATCCTTCAACGGAGACAAAGTAAAAAAAAAATAAAAAATAAAAATCTTTCCTTTCAACCACATCGTTCGGTGATCTGAAAATACCTAACGGCGGGGTTCCACAGGGAGAAAGGATGCTTCATTGATTATTAGAGAAGCCATTCTTGTGGGAAACATGAACTCTTAAGGAACCAGAGGAGAAAAAGGACCCAACAGGGCTGTCTCCTGTCATTTCCGGCCCGCAGTGATCTTATCCAAGTGTGCTGTTTCCCTCCAATTTTCTCCCTTCACCTCCCGCTTTGTTCTCTGGTCCCTGCGCATTTTCAGGCAATCAGAGGCTGGTGGAGCAGCCGGTGTATGTCATTGTCATCTCCCCTGTTGTCATTTTCCCAAACGCTTTCGACTACCATCGCATCATCCCTTTCTTTGCCACCAAATGAAAACCACACCGAGCTGCTACACTGAAATCTATCTGTTTGATTGGTGTCATTCTCCAGAGCCCTCTCCAAGAAAACAAAAGAGGAAAATAAGATAAAATAGATACTAGAAAAATGTGGATTTCCACGGGAGGAATCACCTCAACTTTCTCTGTGTGTGTGTGTGTGTGTGTGTGTGTGTGTGTGTGTGTGTGTGTGTGTGTGTGTGTGTGTGGTTAACACAGACTGTGGATGGTTAGATTTTGAGGTACCTCAGCTTTGGTCCAATGCATCACAAGGAGCAGGGAGCTTGGATCAAGTGGTAGACCGCTGGTCTCATGTGGAGTGTGATGACTTAGGTTTATTCCCAGCACAGTAGAGTAAAATGGGAAAGAAGCTGTTAAGCATTCAAGACATCTATTGATTTTCAAATCACTGCTGTTCACAAAAGACATTTGTCAGTTGGACGTGGTAGTATCTGTCTGTAATCCCTGCTCTTGTGGGAAACTCGGTAGACTACATCAAACCTAGCCTAGACTAGATGAGGGGGTCCTATTACCCTGAAACCAGGGCTGAGGCATGATTCTAGAAAGGAGGAGCCCTTAGAGAGATGATCAATAATAGATAGATAGATTATAGATGATTGATAGATGACAGGTAGACATATACACAGATAGATGTTAGAAACCAGGTCTGAGGTATGATTCTAGAAAGGAGGAGCCCTTAGAGAGATGATCAATAATAGATAGATAGATTATAGATGATTGATAGATGACAGGTAGACATATACACAGATAGATGTTAGAGAGATGATAGATGATAATAGACAGATAGATTGATAGATTGATAGATTGATTGATAGATAGATAGATAGATAGATAGATAGATAGATAGATAGATTGATAGATAGATAGATAGATAGATTGATAGATTGATTGATTGATTGATTGATAGATAGATTGATTGATTGATTGATTGATTGATTGATTGATAACAGATGATGGAGAGATAGATAATAGGTAGATAGGTAGACAGACAGACAGATGGATACGTGGATGGATGACAGATAATGGAGAGATAGATAATTGATGACAAATAGATGGCTAGAGATAATGGATACATAGATGACACTGATAGAGAAATAAGAGCAGCACCATCAGGTTATGATCAGAAAGAATTTGAAAATGGTGCCACATTTAATTTTGAAAAAACGTGAACTTTCATAATTGGTTTAGTGGTATGTGAAAATAAAGAGTTGTGGTCAGGTGTGGTATATTAGACTTAGGGAAATGAAGGAGAATTGAGAGTTTTTGGACTAGTTTGGCCTACATAACAAGACATTGTCTTAAGAGAGCAGGAAAGAAAAATATTGGGTATGGTAGTGCACACCTGTATCCCCAGCAAGCTGAAATAAGAGGATCTCAAGTTCAAGGCCAACCTGGACTACACAGTTAGAACCTGTCTCAAACCTACCTTTGTGATACTTTTCAGCTTGAGAATTAACTCCTTCTTGTGTGTGTGTGTGTGTGTGTGTGTGTGTGTGTGTGTGTGTGTGAATTCTCACTTGTCTTCTTCACCCCCGGCTGGCTCTACCAGCAACACCTCCATTTCTGGCCTTTTGCTAGTTTTAATGGAAGATAAGAGTCTCACAGATTTTTCTGTCTGGGCTGGCTTTTGAACTGTGATCCTCAGAGATCTCAGCCTCCCTGAAGAGGCAGGATGACAGGCATGAGCTACCAGTGCCTGGGAATTGACTCTTTCTTTCTCTAATTTGTGTATTTTGTTTATTTATATTACATATTCTCTAGTTTATCTTTAATGGATATAGAAAAGAAAAGCAAATTGATCATCTGACATTGTGTGGATCAGGAGCAGCAGACACACCCCAGGGACTGCAAACGCTGAGAACACTTGAAAGTCATTGGGGGGAAATGGTATTTTGTGCCTTTATCTCCCCATGTCCCTTCTAAAGTCCAGCAAGAATATAATGACAAGCCAGCCAGTAGAGGTGACTGGCCATTCTGTTTCTTATTTGCTAGAATTCTGCCTGGCCGCAGGAAATCGGGGCTCCACAGAGCCCAGCTGCTTTACTGTCTGTGTCTAGATCTGTGGGGCGGTACAAAACTCCCTTTTCCTCGTTAAAAGCATAGGCATTCCCAAAATAAATCCTCTGCCCTTTCTTTCTTCACTTGTTAGCAAACCTCTTAGGGGAGAGCTGCCAGCCGGCCAGTTTCATCTGGTCAGGAGAGGACAGGAAAGTTCGTGATCAAAGACAAAAGCCAGAAAAGGGGGGGAGCCGAAGTGGATATTTCCAAGATTTGAACCACAGCTGGGAGGAGCAAGAACTTGTCCTGGGCTAAACTAAAAGGGGGGGGGGTCAAAGGGAAGGGGGGGTGAGCAAATGAAGAGGAGAAGAACACAGTCAAGAATCCAGGCCTACAGAATGAAGAAGAGCGGGGGGGGGGGGGGGGGGGGGGGACAGAGGAGGGAGGGGGGAGGGGGAGGGAGGGGGAGGGAGGGGGAGGGAGGGGGAGGGAGGGGGGAGGGGGGGAAGGAGAGGGACAGTGGATGAGAATATTGAAAAGGAGTGATCAAGATGCACTGTATTCACAAACTGCTTTGATCAATGACAAGCATCCAGAAAGACCTGAGTTCGAGACCTGCTTGCCAGTGACACACACACACACACACACACACACACACACACACAAATTAAAAGAAAAAGCTCTAATCATGATCTTGACAAACATACATGACTAAAGATATATAGTTCCCTTATACATACATTTACATATGTCTGTGTGTTTACATATGTTATATATAAACATGATTATATTTACATGCATATATGTGTTATACACACGTGTGTGTATATCTATATCTACATATGTGTGTATGTTCACAAAAGGCCCCATGATAGGTGGTACTACATGCTCATTTCCCACGTGGCAGATTATGGATAATGCTATTTCCCTAAACCACTTAGTAAGGGCAGAAATCTGATTTAACTAGTCTTACAAGAGAGCTGAGGTTCCTAAAGAAATGAGAAGTGGGTTTTTTTTTTCTTTTAATGCTTGGTTAAATTTGAAATATTTGTTTCAACTCCCTTTCAGACTGTTTGATCTGACAACTCTTATCAGACATCTTGTTAGAGCTAAGATTTTTAGAAAACACTTTTTTCTCCCCATTCCAATTTTAAACCAGAATCCATTTACTCAAGATAATTACTTTGAACACTGAAGTTGAAAAGAATACTTACAAAACAACGGAGGAGATCAGAAGGCAGTAAACTCCTTATTGTATAGGTTTATTATGGTAAGTTTGCTCAGCTTGATCAAATACACAAAGGGCCTAGGGTCGTGACAGAATAATTACGAAACATGAAGCCAGCTTTCTGTGGAGAATTCAGGAGATCCAGGAATCTGAAATGAAATGTATAGCAGACTTAAATGGCCAAGGGCTGATGGCTCACACCTGTCATCCCAACTACTCAGGAGGCTGAGATCTGAGGATCGTAGTTCAAAGCCAGCCCAGGCAGGAAAGCCTTTGAGACTTTTATCTCCAAATAACCAGCAAAGAGCCAGAGAGGTGGAGGTATGGCTCAAGTGGCAGAGCACAAAGCCCAGCAGGAAAAAATTAAAAGACATACGTACATCTGCAAATGTAAGAAAAAGCAGTATTTTCTCCCTGGTTGGATATCATCCTTAGTAAAGTCCTGCGCCAGTCTCAATTAAAAAGTTCAAAAGTATAAACTGAAACCACAAGTACATCAACACTGTACAGTGTGCTCATTTAGGATGAATTGCGATCTCTTCTATTAGTGATCAAACACAGTGCTCAATTAGCTGGTTTTTAAAGAGATGAATCAAGAGCAGATTTACCGAGGGGGAAAGGAGAAAAAAATAAATAATCCCAGAGACATCATCCAGCCACACCCCAACTTCTTGCACACTCACCCACAAATATATAACTGTCACCGCAGAAGGAAATCCTGCAGCCCAAGATTATATAGGATCTATCCATATAATCCACTTTCTGTCTAGAAAAAAAAAGGAAGCTTGGAATATTGAGGCAGTGGCCAGATAAACTCATGCCACATGGAGACTCCCTGTGCCAGAGTTCAATTAAGTTATCTGGGTTGGAAATTCTTTATTTCCCTAAGAAACGTCCTGCTATAAATCTCGTTCCCTCCTTCTTTCCTTCGGACTTCGTATCAGGACACACACTTCGTGGTTGTCAAGTTTTCTCCCCCTTCCTCTCTGACTAGCTGCTGTGGCTTTCATCTTTGGGGGCCGTGGGGTCCCCTCTCCTTGCTCTTCTGAGGTGGTCTTTGCAGATGTAGCACACCTCTGATCTCCCTAGGAACTTCCTCTGACAGACAGGTGCAGAGATGCACCCGGGCTTCCTAACCATGCTGGGGATTGGCCGCCAGTTGAGAAGAAGAATAGCAACTGGCAGCCATTCTGATTGGTGCTGGCATCGACTCTGTCTTCTGAGATCCAAATGCCTTGAGAACCAAATGTTCCTGGGATTCAGGCTTTTCCGCAGCCAACAAAGCTCAGGTCAAAAAGCTAATTGGCTACTTGAAACTTTACTTCAATATCTTCAAGGGGGAAACAAAAAAAAGGTTGTTTCTGGGAATTCAACATATGACTGTATCGAAGAGAGATGGCTAAACCGATAATCAGCTAAAAACAAAAAGGAAAAAAGAAACATAAAAAGGCCAAGTGCTCCTTTGAAAGAACTTTGCTATTCACACTAAGTTCAAGAAACAACAATGGAAAGTACAGTTTTCTATAGAAGTATGCACCAAACACTTGTGCCTTCCATGTTCTTTGCATTTACTTCTTCATTGTAGTTATTCAAAACTGAGTGGCTCTAAGGGAGGGAGGGAGGGAGGGAGGGAGGGAGGGAAAGAAAGAAGGGAGGAAGGGAGGAGAAAAGGAATGGGAGAGGAGAGAAGGAGAAGAGAGGAGATAAAAGGAAAGGGAGGAAAGGAGGAAGGAAAGAAAGGAAGGATGGAGGAAGAAGGAAAGAGAGGAAGGAAAGGAAGGATGGAGGAAGAAGGAAAGAAAGGAAGGATGGAGGAAGAGGGAAAGAAGGGAAGGAAGGAAGGAAGGAAGGAAGGAAGGAAGGAAGGAAGGAAGGAAGGAAGGAAGGAAGGAAGGAAGGAAGGGAGGGAGGGAGGGAGGGAGGGAGGGAGGGGAGACTGTTTTAATATAAGGATCATTTGGTACAATTCAATCTTAAACTCTATGCCAGGAAAACACCTCCACCTCTACCTTTGCTGCACGAACCACACTGGCCTTCAAACCCAATGCCACAGCCACCGTATGCCAGGGCACAGACAGTCAAAAAGCACTGTGGCATTCTGATTAGACTCTCACAAAACCCCTTTCCCCCAAATGTTCTTTCTCTACAAACAGTTCAATAAGAGAGAGCGCGCACTAAGAAGGTTTTAACAAAATCCACTGGACACGGTCACTAATGAATGTCCAGTAGATGCTGAACTCTGTGCAAGGTTAGCACACAGAAGAGCTCACACACTTGCTCCCTGCAGCTCTTTAAAGTTTACAATCGAAAGACCCGGGACAATGGGCTGGAAGAGCTCCGGGGACCCGCCACTGAGAGACAATGTGGAGAAATCAAAGCTCAAAGAGAGGAGAAATTAAGGGTCCTAATGTAAAATGGGTCAGGATATAAAGAATGGCAGGTAGAGAGGCCCTTCCTTTTATATTTAATGAGACAAATAGCTTCTTGGAGGTAGGGTTTGAAGAAGCCTTTATGCAAAGGCTCTGAACCGGGTGCAGAATACACCAGATGTGGGCTTCGCAAGGTCAAACAGGGCTTGAAGGATTGAGGAACCTGCTCATGTCGGACAGGTAAAGGCAGGTGTTGAAGGCCAGGAGGGAAAGACAGCATAGCTTCAATAACCACTTGGTAGGAAATTCCAGCTCACCCAGCAGCTCTTACCTCTAATCCCAGCTGCCCACGAGGCTGAAAAGTGAGGATCACAGTTCCAAGCCAGTCCAGGCAGGACAATCTGTGAGATACTTATCTCCAATCAACCACCAAAAAGCAGAAGTGGGGCTGTGGCTCAAGTGGTAGAGCGCCAGCCTTGAGGGAAAGAGCTCAGGGACAGCGCGTAGGCCCCGAGTTCATCTCTAGTACTAGAATTCACGCGCGCACACACACACACACACACACACACACACACGTGCAGTTACTAGAGAATCCCATTTTAATGGAAACTGAACAAGTGGATGAATCTATAGCTTATAGTTTTCTCCTACCTCCTATTTGAGGCTGAGCTGCTGAGATGTTTTGAGTATTCACACCGCTTCAGTAAAGAAGAAAACTGGGTATTGGGTATTGACAGTGTTTCAGTGTTACAGTCAAAGGAGAGAAAACTGTAGACTGAGAAGGAAAAAAAATTTAAATCTTCAAGAGGATAGGAAGAGTCTATCCATCCATTTTGATTTGGTCATCTTTATTATTAGAGTTAACAATTTGTGCTTTGTGTTTGTTTGCTTCATAATTGATTTATTTTGAGGTGTCAGTACTGGGGCTTGAACTCAGAGCCTGGGTGCTAATCCCTTCGGTTTTAGCTTTTTAGCACCAAGTCTGGTGCTCTAACACTCGAGCCACAGTGTCTATTTTCAGCTTGTTTTTGAATGCTTAATTGGAAGTGAGCTTCTCATGGACTTTGCTGCCTAGGACTGGCTTCAAACTGTGATCCTCAGGCCTCAGCCTCTGGAGAGGCTAGGATTGCAGGAGGGAGTCACTGGTACCAGGCAGCATCTTGTGGCTTTAACTCATGCTGAGTTTCTGTTCTCTGAATGTCAGAAGAGGCTTCATGAAGTCAGATCCTTTTATCGTCAGCGTTTGGTGAAATCATATAGGTTTTTATTTTTTGAACGGAGAAGAGGGCCTCTTCCTTGGGTAATCCAATTGATTAGCTATCACTGATACCAGGTAGTAGAAAATCAGCCAATCAGAGAATTGCAGCTTATAGAACTTCAAGATGGCAGCCAAGGGTGTTAAACCCAAACCTGCCTAGCCATGAAATGGGGAGCTACAAATAAAAATGAGGAAGTAAGAAGGACAAATAAAAAACAAGGAAATAAAGACTTGGGCAATAAATTTGAGGTGTCCATACCTTACAGGAAACAGGAAAGGGACCCGCTAATTAGAAATCTCTCTGCAGGACTCCGAGTCTCCCTAACTGACCCAAGCCAAGATCTGAAAGGGAAAAGACAGCCAGGATGGAGGAGATAGTCTGAAGTATCAGTCTCTCTGTGTTGTGTCTCTGTCAACGCTTTCTTTCTCTGTCCTATTTTTCTTCTACTTTTGTTTTAAAATCATCCTCACTTATGTGCCCTTCTGGACTGAATTCTTGTTTTGACAGATGCAAGGAGAGTTTGTAAAGCTGTCTTTAAAAAAAAAAAAAACTTCCTGGTTGGAAAAAATATGGGGGTACCTATACACAATAGAATTTTACACAGCCGTTAGAAGGGATGCTACTATATCCTTTGGAGGGAGATGGATAGAGCTAGAAGAAATTGTGTTAAGTGAGGTAAGCCAAACTCAGATACAAGTGACACCTGTTTTCTCCCCTATGAGAAAGCTAGATCTAAAACACCCCAGAGCGTGATAAACTATACAGAATTCTAGGCATTCACAAAGGAGGTGCTCTTAGTGGAGGAACACAAAGGTGTAAGGTTAGGATGCTCTTAGGGGAGGAACACTAGGTGTAAGGATTCCATGCTTCTCATCATATGGAATAATATTTATTGAAATGAACTCCAGGGAAATGAAAAGTAGAGGGTTTTCTTTCCTTTGCTGTTGTTTTCTTTTTATCTTGTCTGTTCATTGATCTATCTTTGGGAGGGACAAAGGCTAAAGAAATGCAGGTATGATGATCTCTAGACACTAGGTCGAAAATGAACTCTACAACTTGTGGGTGGGGATGGGAGGGGAACACTGGGAGAGAGCGAGGGGAAGGGTGACATTGTCCAAAGCATTTCTGTTACACTTAAATTGCGACAATAACAATGAAAAGAAATTTAAATTTAAAAAAAAGAATAGGAAAAAAAAACCCTCCTTGTCAGGAAACTAGGAATTCAGATGTCTTCTTCTCATTTGGACCCATTGAAAGTTTACATTATGATTTTTTTCCCCCTTTGGTGCTGACAGTGGGACTTGAACTCAGAACTGGCTACTCTTCCCTGGTTTTTTCACTGAAAGTTCTACCACGTGCTCTATATCTCCACCTCTGGCTTTTTGATGGCTAATTGGTGATGAGAGTCTCACACACGTTTCTTCCTGGGCTGGCTTTGAAGTCTGATCCTCAGATCTCAGATTCCTCAGTAGCTAGATGAGAGGAATGAGCCACCAGTGCCTGGCTTATATCCTAATTTTACCAACTCTGTGTTAAGATAGTTATATTTGGCCAGCAATGCCAACACTGACCAATTTCATAATAGTGGAAAACAGCTCTATTAATATTGCCTCTTTTTATTTTTTTTTTTGGGGGGGGGGTCCGGTCGTGGGGCCTGAACTCTGGGCCTGGACGCTGTCCCTCAGCTCTTCAGCTCAAGGCTAGTGCTCTACCACTTGAGCCACAGCGCCACTTCCGGGTTTTTTCTTTTTGCTTATGTGGTGCTGAGGAATCGAACCCAGGGCCTCAGGCATGCAAGGCAAGCGCTCTACCACTGAGCCACCTTCCCAGCTCAATATTGCCTCTTTAACTGAGATGTGTCATGGCTTTGTAAATGTAAATTTCCTCCAAATTCATGAGGTCTAGGAACATGGATGTGGACTAAGAACTGAAGAAAATCTAAAGGAATTGTCCACTATTTGACCTGGGAAAAGAGAAAACTCAGATTAACTACAAACAGCAACCTGTATCTAGTCAAAAAAGCACGGTTGCTTTGTGAATGTGGGTACGTCAGCTAGACTAATAGGAGAACACCTTTAAAATAAGGATGGGCTGCCAAGGAGAGTCACAATGGGAATATTTAAAACTCCTTCCTTGTGCCTATGAATTCACAAAACGTGAATGGAGGCCTCCCAGCCTCCATTTTGTATCTGTCTCTTTTGCTTTAAGTCATTCTCGCCTCCAATGGGTTCCTATCCATCTTGAAACCTGGGAAGGATAGGAGTGATAAACATTTGTGCCAAGACACAAAGCCACCCCCATTCCCTGCCAGGTAGCAAGGACACGTTACTGTAACCTGTCGCTGCCTGGTCAAAACGGAGACATTCATTTACCCACCTGTCTGTGACTCTACCTCTGATTTAAACCTAAAACACATGTCTGTGGGAGGAAGATTGGAATGCTACCTTGCCTCTTCCAGAAGAAAAAAAAAGTGCCCTTTCTGTGTGAGTTAAATCATTCTCTAAACATCTCTACTTGGCCGGTGTTTTGGGACAACTGGTCAACCCACAATACCCAGCATTGGGGTCTGAAACTCCATAAGGGATCATTGGCCAATGCAGAAATCCACCTGTAGAGTGGTATGAATAGGATCACCTAAGATGTGGTGTTGCTATAAAGTGTCATTAGCCACCTCGCATTTATTGTGATTAAGAAGGCGTTGAATGAATAGTTCATCCCCCTGTGAACTTGAACTCAATATATTATCTCTTATCTTCTGTCACATATTCAGATTCATTGCTTTCCTGTCAGAATTTTTTTCTGAGGGAAAGCTTGAGGATAATAAAGAACTGTGTATTTGGTTCACTACTCATATATTTTCTCATTATTGGGCTCCTTTCACTTGGGTAGTAGAGTTTTTTTTTTTTTCATCAATATCAACAAGGCTGACAAAAAAAGATTTCCATCTTCATAGTGTCATTACTAACATTGACAGCTGCCCAACAGTCATGTGAAATATATAATTGCCTAAGGAAGGGAATTCTAACGCCAATTCTCTCTCTTTTATATTAAAAAGAAGTTAGACAGGCCTGTGGTGCCTTAGGCATCTGAACTATATGTCAGTTTAGGAATTCACTTTTATTTTCTAGATATTGTATTCATATATTTTCTACATATATCAAATGATTTTTCTGCAGGATAAGTGTAGTAATATATTTCTTTTCCTATTTTGTCTTTGCAGACTGCCTTTTGTACTTAGTCTAGATATTTCTCTATATCAGTTCCTCCAATTCCAATAATGAATAATCGGTTACCTTATTTAATATTCCTAGTAAGAGTACAACACTCCTCAAGTTTCACAAAGCAGTTAATCTGCTTTCAAAGTTTTGAAATGGAACTTAGTGTTCAGCTTTAATGTTTTCTTCTCATCAAAAATGAAACATAGAACATCATAATTTTTTGTTATTTTTGTTGCTGAATCTTTATTTTCTTCATTATTTGCTGGAAAGAGCTACCTTTCAGAGTACAAACCCCAAAATCCTATTAGCACTCATCTACATAGTATTCCTCCTCCTCCTCCTCTTCTTCCTCCTCCTCCTCCTCCTCCGCCTCATCTTTCTTTTTCTCTTCTTCCTCCTTTTTCTTCTTCTTCCTTTATTGGAGATAAAAAGTCTCATGGACTTTCTGGCCTTGGCTGGCTTTGAACCTTGATCCTCAGATCTCAGCCTCCTGAGTAGCTAAGATTACAGGCGTGAGCCACTGGAGCCCAGCTGTACTCCTTTATCTGATTAGAAACTTACTGGGGACTAAAAAGAAGCTTCATGAATATATCAAGAAGGCATCTTTACTTTTATTTGCCTAAAGACTACCCACTCTGATTTCTTTCACGTTTTTTGCTGTTGTTTTTTTCAGTCATACGGCTTGAACTCAGAGCCTGAGCGCTGTCCCTGAGCTCTTTTGTTCAAGTCTAGCGCTCTACCACTTGAGCCACAGCTCCACTTCTGGTTTTTTGAATGATTAATTGTAGATAAGAGTCTCATGGGGATTTACCTACCCTGGCTGGCTTTGAACTGCGATCCTCAGATCTCGGCCTCTTGATTAGCTAGGATTATAGCATGAGCCACCCGCACCCATCTTCTTTAATATGCTCTGTTGGACTTTCTCCGTTATCTGAAAGCAAGACATTCCTTTTGCTTTGCAAACAAATCATATGGCACAGAGCAATTCCTTAAAGAATAAAAGCCTTAAGCAGAGTCAGAGGACTGAGGGATTAATAGAGGATGATCAATTTATATCAGACTACATCTCAACTGTAGACCTCAGGCTAGCGTCTCTCTAAGTAACTTCTCCGTGCCTTTTGTCATTTTCCTTCGCCAGCACAAACTTGCAATCAAAACAAGACAGATGACTCCATTTTGCTGGCTCCTGACACAACTTCCCTCCAAGGATTGCCCGTTTCCCAAGCCCTTCCCCCACGCATCATTGGGGGGGGTCTCGAAACGAAGTCTCGCATATGTACACACGCACGACTTCACGCAGCGATTTATCACTGCTTTCACAAGGCATGGAGAGGTAAGCATGCATATTGTCTCTCTGTGGTCGCTGGTGCCCGTTGTCTAGAGACAGGTTGTTGCAGAAGCTCAAGGCTGTTGCTAAGCTAGCTCACTTCAAGCCTCTGAGATGACACTGCCGTGTCCGGGGACCACTGTGTCACCAGGCTGCTGTGATGACAGATGTCATCCTAGGGATTCCTGCGGTGTTGGGGGGCGGGAGGGGGGGAGCTGGAGATTTCTGCAGATACAGAATGATAAGTGGGCTTAAGAATCGGGGAGAAGAGGGCGCTCACAAATGGCTGGTGTGCCAAGTGCTGAGCCCCAGGTTTCTTTGCATTCTGCTGGAGGAGAGTGGGGTACACATAGCTTTTTAAATCTATGGGTGACAGATTAGGTGATGGAAAGGGGTAAATGGGAAACAGAACTCCTTTGGGAGTGCAAACGGCTTGTAGGGCTGTCAAATTCTGAGATGAGCTAGACACACCCATTTCTCAGGCCTCCTACACCAACGCATGACCCCCTGGAAATGTATTACTTGTCAACAACTCCGAGGAAGGGAAAGATGGAGAGGAATAGGGGGTTTGGGGGGGAGAGGGGGACACAGGCAAACTCCTCTCAGGGAGACCCTGTGGGTGACATCTTAGTAAACTCTTGCCTTTCCTGCCCTGTCTTTGTCTTTGAATGTTGGAGGGCCCGAAGGGACCCAGGCAAGGAACCCCACCTGGAAGAGAAGCCATTCCTTCAGAGGAGTCTCATCTGGGCCTAACAACATTCTAGAAGGTTCCACACAT